>NC_056744.1:859480466-859653990 GCF_019279795.1 Protopterus annectens
TGGGCTCAAACCGAATGCTAAAAAAATTCAGTACAGTCATATTTTAGAAAACTGATGAGGTCATTAGAGAGCAGGGGACCTTCATCAACAGCAGGCTTTTCTTTGACAACCATGTCAATCAAGAAGTCATTCATACTGCCCAATTAATTTCCAAGGAAATATCTTCCAGAAGCAAAAAGTCATAGTATCTCTCCAATCATTCCTTACTAGGCTCCATCATTAAATACTGTTTCACCTTCAGCATGTAGTCCTCAAATCACTACATTCAACCTAACAAGTCTCAAAGATGTTCACAAGACTAAAACCAGACAAGACTAAAAGCCATCTTGCTATATTCCATCCTATGCAAGGTCCTATATGGCAGCTTTTACTTAAGACTTCTATTCCATGAGAAATTAAGTCCTACAAGAGCTTATCTTACTTGGTCAACATATCTCAATCTGCATCACCAAATAACTAGGACCTGCTGGATCAATTCTTTGCCAACTAATTCACTCCATCAAACTTTCCACCAATTACTGACAAACTATCTACATAGAAAGTAGGATTGCAGCTCTCTATATGATCAACTTGCTTTTTTGAGTGACCCTTCTTTATAACTGTGTGAGGTTTACTTGATTTGCACAACTTTTGAAAATGGTTCCATTTCTTACACTTTTGGATTTGCTGACCAATTGCCAAGCATTTCTCGGTTTTAGACTCATGAGTGGCACCACAATCGCGCCAGTTATCTATAAAGTTAGATTTGGGTTTTCCTGATTCACTTTGATACTGCACTGAGCATGCTCCTTTAACTGAACTAGTCTTAGAACTTGTTGGAAAACTAAGCAGTTTATTTGGGGAACCCATAGGGGCTGTGGCTCCCACGTGCTTGGGCCTGCTTCTGTTTGCCATGTGTTGCGTGCTGCCTACATTTGCTCTGGAGCCTGCTGAAACCATGCTCATCACTTGCAAGCATAGTTCTGTGCCTTTCTGTAACTTCATGGATTTGACAAATCTCAATAGCTTTGTTTAGCATTAAGTCACTGTCACGAAGCAAAATCTTTCTCACAGCAGCACTATTAATACTACACACAAGCCTGACCTTTATCATCTCATCTTTTAAGTCACCAAACTGACACATTTTAGCTTTGTTCCTCAGGTCAGTAATATAAGCTGCAAAATGCTCCCCTAGTTTCTGATCTCTTGGGTAAAACAAATGCCTCTGTAATGGAATATTTGTCTGGGGGTTACACATTTCGCTCAATTTGCGTTTCAAACATTCAGGGTCTTCTCTTGATTCAGCCTGTACAACAATATGGAGGTTTTTACTTTCTCCCTCATATACTGCTGGTGCATACACAAATGAACACTCTTTCAATGGTCTGTAACCCAGCTAGGTCTAGGAAAATGAATGCCCTGGTGCATGCGTCTTTTCAGAATAAGCTGCCTGTATAAAAATATCACACTCTTGCTCAAATGTTCTCCAATTCTCTGTAATATTCTGATCAAACACAAGTGGTGAGGGCTTTCAAAATCCATTTGACATATTAACACATACCGGTGAAAGATTTTGCAAATATGCACAAACACATATACATATACCAGAATTTTTAACTAGTATTCGTAACTATGCCCAATAGCACAACAAGCCTCTGAATAACTGAACTTTGCAAAATAAGTCTCTTGGGCCCTGTAATACTCCTGAAATTACTGTACTGCAAAAGTAATTTATCATCATTTTAAGAAACATTTCAAATAACTGCACTGTGTAAATGGACTGGGCAGAAAAAGCTTAGAGTAAGAAACATTTTGAAGTAACTGCACTTTGTGAATAAACAGTACATGGCATACTGAAACTAATTCAAAATGGCAGTACTTTGCTAGATAATTCTTTACAGTGCAAGAAATACTCTGTAATAGCAGCACTTTGTGAATAGACACACCCAGCACAAGAAACTTTTCGAAATGGCTGTACTTCATGAAACAGTTGCACTTTGCACACAAATAAACCGTCCAGAATACATGCACAGTAACAAGCACACACTGTAAGCACTTTTTCACACTTTGAGATACTTTGAATAACTCTAGGTATGGCCTGAATACAACACGAAGTAGTAGTTATGGCAAAACACAGCACTTTGGCCAAAGCATGCAGTTGCCTTGCTTCATTTATGCTTAATGTGCCCTTTTTGCCCTTTTATTTGTTTTGCTCGTTTAATCTCTTTCTGTGCCCATTATACTTCTTGTGCTCGTTTTAATCTAAAAATGCCCATTTTGCTTTAGACATGCTCACTGTATTCTAAACATGCCCTTTTTGCAATTCTGAGGTAATTCCAAACCCTTATGTACTTTTCTGATGCTCGTTTTATCAAATCTCTTAATTTTAAACATTTTGTTTAATCAAGAAACTTCATGCCTCTAGCTTGTTTAATATTGTGGTTTGTGCCCTTGTACTGTTCCATTTTATCTTTTTTATAAAATAAACTGTTCATACAAGTTTTCATTACCTTTGGTTATTTTCTGGCTCTATTTCATGCTCGTTTCTCTTAGTTTACCTTCACTATTAACACTGCACCTCGTAGCTCTGGAGAGCAGTCTCTGGAATACTGGTTCTGACACCATGTCACTGAGTCTAGTCAAGATACAACAGATGAGACTCCATGGGTTCTGTTCAACCAGCTTTATTATGTACACACACATCAGGATTGAGGCTTATTAACTTTAACTTAGGTAAACGTATATACAAACTAGCTATTACACTCATACATGCTCAAATTTCCGACTAAACTATCAAAATGGCACTGAGATCTGCACGTGCTCGGTATTTATATGCATGTTCGGTCCCTGAAACACTTCTTAAAATACAGCACACATACTCTGTTCTACATTACTGTTTAAAAATGGTGACAAAACAGTCATGTGATATGCAAACAACTAATCAATGCCTGTCCTTAAGTAACAGTAGGTTAAAAAGTGCCTGAACCAAAATACATTGCATCAGATTTAAGGCAGAATGTATACTATATAAAACTTTAATGCTGACAAGAAGCATTTAATGTTAATATGGTGATTGAGTCCAGGATATTTGTCAGCTCTTAACTTAATCTGCCAGAAAGATTCTTGGCACTCAAGCCATACCTTATCTTCTTCTCTTTCAGCTGTTCCCGTTAGGGGTCGCCACAGCAGATCATCTGTTTCCATTTCTTCCTGTCCTCTGCATCTTGCTCTGTCACACCAACCACCTGCATGTCCTCTCTCACCACATCCATAAATTTTATCTTAGGTCTTACTCTTTTCCTCTTACCTGGCAAATCCATCCTTAGCATCCTTTCCCCAATATACCCAGCATCTCCCCTCAACATATGCCCAAACCAACGCAATCTCGCCCCTCTGACTGTCTACAAACCGTCTAACCTGAGCTGACCATCTAATATACTGATTCCTAACCCTGTCCACCCTTGTCACACCCAGTGCAAATCTTAACATCTTTAACTCTCATTTCCAGCTCTGAATCCTGCCTTTTTGTCAATGCCATCGTCTCCAACCCATACAACACAGCTGGTCTCACTACCCTCTTGTAGACCTTCCCTTTCACTCTTACTGGTACCCATCTGTCACAAATCACCCCAGACACTCATCTCCACCCATTCCACCCTACCTGTAACTCTCTTCTTCACCTCTCTTCCACACTCACCATTACTCTGAACTGTTGATCCCAAGTACTTAAACTCATCCATCTTCACCAAGTCTACTCACTGCATCCTCACCATTCCTCTATCCTCCCTCGCATTCACACACACATTATTAGTCCTGCTGACCCTTCATTCCTCTCCTCTCTAGAGCATATCTCCACCTCTCCAGGGTCTCCTCAACCTGGTCCCTACACTCACTACAAATCACAATGTCATCTGCAATCATCATAGTCCATGGAGCCTCCTGTCTGATCTCATGTGTCAACCTGTCCATCACCATTGCAAATAAGAAAGGGCTCAGAGCTGATCCTTGATTTAATCCCACCTCCACCTTAAACACATCTCTCACTCCAACTGCAGACTTCACCACTGTCACACTTCCCATATCAAGCCATAACTTACAATTCCCTGAAAAGTCCTTCAAATTGACAGCTTCCAGTACACAAACTGGATTTCTTAAAATGCTTTAATACTTTCATCTTTTCTTTTTTACCTTGTCTATACCTTTTACATGCTGCAAAACGTCACTTAAGAATAAATAATTGTTTTGCTTTCAGAGGTAAGATTTGTATGTTACATAAAAATATTCATCTTTGTTGCAAACCAAATATAATATTTGCATTAAGAATTCTAATTTAAAAGTAACAACTTGGAAGCTAAACATGAGTTGGATATTCCTTGTCTGTGTAAACTGTAACAGAACACTGAGTTTAAGCTTCTTTCATACTCAATGTCCCAGTTGAATTGGCTCCTTTTAAAAGAGTACACCCTTTTTGGTTGTGAAGAAGTCATAACTATAATGAACACAGTAATGAACGGACACTTCTAACACCCATTTTTGACTCCCCTCTCCAGTAAGTAACTCCTCAAACTGCCATTTTCCCCATGAGTTTTTCTACAATAGAAAAAAGAGGGAAAAGACATATGCAGCACCATTTTTTTCTTCCTCAAAATAAATTTACTTTTTACAATGATCGTTCATTGTGGTTACTATAGCAACCAACCACAATGAACAATAGCCCTAAAAACTAAAGTACTGGTTTACAGAGTAGCTGCAAAGAAAGAGAAGAACCTTACCATACCTCTTGATGTCTTAGAGCACAAAATCTGGACAATGCCTCAAATAAAGGGGAACTGCTGCTCTGGACAGTAAAAGTTTACTTTTTACAGTGATCGTTCATTGTGGTTACTATAGAAACAAACCACAATGAATGATCGCTCTAAAAACTAAACAATGCATTTAATAGGTAGCTGAAAAGCAAGGGAAGAACCTTACCATACCTCTCTGCCTTTTAGTGCAAGAAATCTGGACAATACCTAAAACAACTGCTTTGGACTGTAAATGTCTGCAACGATTGTTCACTGTGGTTATTGGCTACTGTAGAAATGAACCAGAATGAGCGATAGCTCTAAAAACGAAATTATTGCACGGATTAGTTGCAAAGCATGGATGGAACCTTACGTACCTCTTCCCAGCCTTAGCACAAGAAATACGGACATGTTTTAAATCTTTGATCTTACAAACTTAGAAAGTTGATAGAATAACAGGTTTTGCATTAGTTTGCCACTGATTTGGCAAAAAACAGAATTTTATGAAACACGGACCAAAAATGCGAGACAAAAAATCAGAACATTCTGATAGGAACGTAAAACCACACTGTAGTGGACATTGGGAATGACAATAGGACTGGGATTGAAAATATACAGGATATAGAAAAGAAAAAGGACACCATGGGTGGGAATGTAACTGACGTGGAAAATAGGCATCACTTTGGTGAGCTGTTGTGTAGACCCGAATTTTAAATGCTGGGATTGTCCCTTTAAGCTATGACAATGGTGGGTCTTATGAGGCAGATTGGTGGCAAATTTATAAGTTATGTACCTACCATAACGTTCCATGTTAGTTGTCTTCTCTCGCCTTCTTTCTTGCTGGATGGGTTCGGAGCCGATCCTCGGCTTTGACTCGGCACTTGCTAAGCTCGAGAGTCAGTTTTACCAGCTCGAGGCAGCCCCATATCCCGTGATGCAAGGCGGTAATTACCCAGATCTTGTTTGGTATCTAGAGGAAAAAACTGCCTACCAAAAAACTTTCCACTAAGGAAAGAGGAACAACTAACCTAAGAAGGCTGTAAAGGGAAACCAGGTAATCAAAGCCAAGAACTAACTGGTGCCCAAGGAAGAAGAATCTTCCAGAGAAAGGGGAGATCAAGGTCTGTCCAGGCAAGGGGGACAGGAGGGAGGGACGCAAGAAAGAAGGCGAGAGAAGACAACTAACATGGAACGTTATGGTAGGTACATAACTTCTAAATGTTAAGTTGTCAATCTCGCCTTCATTCTTGCTAAATGGGACCGCGTCCCTAGCACCTCTATCCTGGGTGGCTCAATGGAACAGACTCTTGAGAACTGTGGAACCAAAGCTTGCCCTGTCCCTGGAGGCCAAATCCAATTTGTAATGAGAAACAAAGGTATGACGAGTGGCCCAAGTGGCTGCTGCACAAATAGTATCTAAGGGTAGCCTAGCCTGAAAAGCTGTAGAAGTGGCTAGGCCTCTTGTGGAATGTGCTTTAGGTTTTGAGCTCAGTTGTTTGCCCCTAAGTTGATAAATGTCAGAAATGGTGGAAGATAGCCATCTGGATAAGGTCACTTTAGAAACAGGGAGACCTTTTTTATTTTCAGCATAAGAAAGGAAGAGCTGATCAGATTTCCTAAATTGTTTCATTCTGTCCAAGTAATATCTGAGTTGGCGGTGAACATCTAGGTAATGTAATTTTTGTTCTGCCCTGTTAGAATAATTTAAATACAGGAAGATCAATGGATTGGTTTAAATTTGTCTTAGAAGCAACCTTGGGCAAAAAGGATGGATTGGTTCTCAAGGATACCCTGTCCTTGTGGAAGACCAAATAGGGGGGACGAACAGAGAGGGCATGAAGTTCCGACACTCTTCTAGCCGAGGTAATGGCGACAAGAAAAAGTGTCTTCCAAGAAAGAAACTTTAATGCACATGAAGCAGCCGGTTCGAAAGGGGGAAGTATCAAGGATGTCAGCACTAAATTTAGGTCCCACTGTGGTGGAGGATCCCTAACAGGGGGCTTTAGAAGGAACACTCCTTTAAGAAAAGCCTTACAAAGTTTGTGGGACAATGTTGTGGCCTGCAAACCCGACATGAAAGTTCGAGATTGCTGCCAACTAAACTTTGACTGTGGAAGACGAAGAACCTGAGTGAAAAATTTCCGCTAGAAAATCCAAGACTGACTGAACAGGGGCAGTAAAGGGATCTATGTTCCTAGCCTTTGCCCAAAGGGAGAAGCGTTTCCACTTGCTAGAGTAAATCCTCCTGGTAGAGGACTTAAGAGAAGCTACTATGATGTCTCTAACGGGGTTAGAGATCATAGGAAGCCTGGCTAAGGAGGGAAGTGGAGCAACCAAGCTGTGAGGTTGAGGGAAGGAACGGACCGGTGCAGTTGACCCGACTGGTGGGTCAGAAGATCTGGCGCTGGGTCCAGATGCCAAGGCTGCACCAAGAGATGGCGATGAAGAAACGGGAACCAAAATTGTCGAGGCCAGTAAGGGGCAATGAGAATCATTTTGGCTCTCAAAACGGCAGCTTTCTGGAGTACCTGTGGTATCAATGGAAAGGGAGGAAAAGCATAAAGGAGTCCCTGGGGCCAATATTGGGTAAGAGCGTCTCTGAGGGGATGGCCCGGAAGTGGGAAGAGAGAGAAGTCTGGGCATTTGCTGTTTTGAGGAGTAGCAAAAAGATCGCAGCATGGGCGGCCCCACTTCTGAAAAATCTCCTCCACTATGGATTGCTTGAGAGACCACTCATGAGGCATGTGTATAGCTCTGCTCAATCTGTCCGCTATTATGTTGGTTTTCACAGGGATATGCGTTGCTACCAGAAACCGATGAGAGGAGATCGCCCATTGCCAAAGTCTGAGAGCCTCTCGACACAAGGGATAGGACTTGGTTCCGCCCTGCTTGTTGATGTACCACACCACAGACATGTTGTCCGTGTGAACTGCAATAGTTCCTAAGGGAAGAAAGTCGTTGAGGGCTTGCAATGTTAAAAGCACTGCTCTCATCTCTAGGACATTTATGTGCAGGTGGTATTCGAACGGTTGCCACGTGCCATGAACCATCCTGCCCAGATAATGCCCCCCCCCCCGGATCAGGGAGGCATCCGAAGTGACCGTGGCTACCGGGGCCAGGGGAACAAATGGTCTGCCCTGATGGACTAGAGGAGAGGAAATCCACCAGGATAGATGGTTCTTGCAGGTCTATGTCACTAGGATCTTGTGACACATGGGAAGCTGCTGGAAGGACCATTGTGTGAACATCATCCACTGTAGGAGACGCATGTAAAAACGGGCCAGAGGAAGAAGTGTGATGGCAGCCGCCATGAGGCCCAACACTTTCAGGACCAACCTGGCTTGTACCTTTCTGCTGGCAAGGATGATCCGAACGTGGTTTTGGATATCTAGGATTCTCTGACTTGTTAGGTTTGCTGACATCCGAGTAGTGTCTAGATTTGCGCCTATAAAGGCAATAGATTGGCAGGGCGATAAGGAGGACTTTTCGAAGTTTACCGAAATTCCCAACTGACTGCAGAGACATAGGGTGTAGTCTCTGGCTTGGATGAGTTGATGCCTGGTGGTGGTTGAGAGGAGCCAGTCGTCGAGATACGGAAACACCTGGAATCCTTGACATCTCAGGTGAGCCGTGACCACTGCCATGCATTTGGTGAACACTCTGGGGGCTGTAGTGAGACCAAAGGGCAGGGCTCTGAATTGAAAATGACTGGTCCCCAGCCGAAAGCGGAGAAAGCTTCTGTGGATTTTTATGTGATAGTACGCATCCTGAAGGTCTATGGAGCACATCCAGTTGTCTTTGCCCAGAAAGGGCAAAATCGACTGAAGTGTGGCCATCCGAAATCTCGTCTTTTTGACAGACTTGTTGAGCCTGCTGAGGTCTAATATTGGTCTCCAGTCTCCCTTGAGTAGATTCCGGACTCTAAATGGTCTGTTGGAACTGGCTGGATGGCCCTTTTTTTTAGAAGCTTTGAAACCTCTAGTTTTGCAATTTCCCTTAGACCGGGTGGAACGTCTGGAAGGGAACTTTGCTGAGGGAAGGGGCTTTCCTCAAAAGGAATCTTGTAACCCTCGGATATGATCGACTGTACCCATCTGTCTTGAGAGAGGGAAAACCAGGCTTCTGGGTACAGCGACAATCTCCCCCTGACTGCCTCCAAGGGTGGGCAAAACCTCAGGGATGCTGGAAGGGCTTGTCAGAGAGAGAGGCTCTCTACTGCCCTGGTTCTGCGGACCCCCTCTGCCCCTAGGGCGGCGTCTATTGTTATTACCCCCTCTGCCTCTGGGGGTAAACTGACCACGTGCGTCCGGCGTGACTCCCTGAGATTTTCGGAACCACATCTTCCCCCCTTTCTGACCTTTGGGATAAGGTCTAGAATGGGTGGAGAAACGGACTCCTACGGCAGAAAGAGTCTTGCCGTCTTGCTCGCACCTGGTCAACGTGTCCTTCACCCGAGGGCCAAACAAAGTTGACCCATCAAAGGGAGAGTTTGTGAAGGACGCCTTAAAAGGGTCTGCAAAGTTACAGAGCCGCATCCAGGACTGACGTCTGAGAGCCACTCCTGAGCCTGCAGCTCTGCTCGCCCCATCGGCTGCATAAGAAATGAGCCGCATGGAGGAGTTGGTTATGGAGTTATGGATTCCCAGCTGAGAAGCAATCTTTTCCTGAGCCCCTGCTGCTGAAGGATCCTGTACTACTTCACCTAATTCTTTAAGGATGTCCCTTTGAAGTCTGGTGAAGTGACATAAATAATTCAGCGAACGCATAGCAATGGTCGCTTAGGAAAACATCCACTTACCATACCTGTCCATAGTCCTAGACTCCTTGTTAGGAGGATGGACTGGTACAGAAGGATCTGCAAGTTCCTTCTTAGTGGCGGCAGCCACCACCATGGCATCAACCGGGACACCTTTAGTAAGAAACTGCTTTTCTGCGGGGGCCGTAATAAATTTTGAAGGTCTCCTGGGGACTGGTTCCACCGAATCAGGAGATGCCCACGCCTTTTGAGCTATGACCTCCATGAGAGGGTCGAAAGGCGGAGACACCCAGGAGGTGGAGGGTCGAGATCCAAAAGTCTCCAGGTATACAGATTCATCCTCGGAGGGGTTAATGGAGGGCCAGTTCCCCCTCTGTTTCAGGAGCTCCAGGATGTCTGAAAAGGAGACATCCTCAGAGGGGGATCTTGGGGACCCCTCAGACTCATCTAAATCAGTATCCGATGTTGTAGACTCAGGGGAGTCTAAATGCTTCCTCTTGCAGGTCCTCTTACGTGGGGGTTCACCTGTAGGATCAGGAGAAACCTCGGAAGAGGAAGTTCTTCCCAATGGGGAGACCTGGGGCGATGGATTTCTGGGTCCGGGAGCAAGAGAGCGGGAAGAGGCATCTACAGGCACCGTAGAGGGAGGAGCTAAAGGAACAGACTGCTGACTAAGCTCAGGGGCTAGCACGCTCCTCATCACCTCGAAGGCTCCCCTCCCAGGGAGGACCGAGAGATCCCGCTCCGAAGAAACAGGGATCCCCTGTCCCACCGAAAGGGAAGGCTCCGAAGCAGATGTCGGGGCCGAGCTCACCAAGGCCGAAGCTCCGAGAGGGAGAATGGGGTCGGGCAAGGGTCCAATGCCACTCACCCCCCCAGAACCGACCAGGGAAGCCCGACGCCCGGATCCCTCCAAGGAAGGTCTCAAGGAGGAGATAGGAGTCGAGGACGATGGAGCCGAAAGGTGTGGTATCGGCTCCGAAGCAGCAACAGTCACGGTACCAATAATCTCCAGCTCCGAGCTCTGTAGGAGAGTCGAAGGAGGAATTTCAGGAGGGTGTAAGATAGCAGTCTGTTGAGACGGGCTATGAAGCATTTGGGCCAGTGCCTGTGATTTTAACAGCCTACTCACCACTCTCTCCAAGTCATGGTCTGATATCCTGGAAGACCTCGATGATCGGCTCCGATGGCTCCGCTCTGACAGCAGGGGGGAGGCCGGAGCCGAGTGAATAGATTCCAAAGAAGGAGATCTAGACCGCTTTTTGGTCGGAACCATCGGAGCCGAAGAAACCTCGGTTCCATGCGGAGCCGACAACGTATCGGCTCCAAGAGGAGACAAAGATATCTCTGCTCCACTGGAGCAGAGACATGCTTCGACGCTAGGGTGTTGGCTCCAGCCGGAGCAGAGACAGGTGCCGAAGCCTGGGTATCGGTACCGAACGGCGCCGATACTGGAGCTTCCAATAAGGAAGGATTGGCTCCGGATGGAGCAGATGTCGACTCCGGTGGAGTCGAAACCAAGACCACAGACTTGGACACCGAAGCCTGGGTCTTGGAAGGCTTAGAGGGCTTCCCGGAGCAGACCTTAGCCGGGGAGCTCTCAGGCTTAAGGAGACCCCTGAGGATCAATTTATTTCTATGTTCCTGCAGGACTCTCTGGCTAAAGGAATGACAGATAGCACAGGAGTCCTGCAGGTGTAGGGGCCCCAGGCAATAAATACAAGAAGTGTGACCGTCTGTCAGAGACATCTTCTGACAGCACGAGTCACACTTCTTGAAACCTGAGACCCTAGTATCTTTGGACATGTCTAAGTCCTAAGGTACACACACACACACCAACACAACAGACCAAATGTACCAACAAACAAAGATTAGAACTGTAAAACACAGTTGTAAAACACGACACAACACCCACACCTAAAGTAAATCCTGTCAGGAACTGTAAGGGAGGGTAAGGCCAAAGGCCCAAACACTAGAAGCCTAAGAAAAGGGGGTTGAAGAGAAGGGGTATGGAGCTATGTGAATAAAGATTCACTAAAAGACTAAGAATAAAAATTCTAGGGAATTGGGTCTAAAATACTTGACAAATAGTAATATATAAATCACTTACCAGAAGCTGGTAAAACGGATGACCTCATTAGTGAAGCGGCAAATGAGATCTGGGTAATTACCGCCTTGCATCATGGGATATGGGGCTGCCTCAAGCTGGTAAAAGTGACTCTCGAGCTTAGCAAGTGCCGAGTCGGAGCCGAGGATCGGCTCCGAACCCATCCAGCAAGAATGAAGGCGAGATTGACAACTTAACATTCAGCTATTTTACTGTAGCAAGAGGAGTTTCCTTGAGTATTGTTCAAGTTTTATAGGATTTCAGTGGCGTTCAAGAGCTGGCAGTAAGAAGGTGGTGGCTAGAGTTTTTCTTGTGGTACCTGCAAGGAATCCATTGAGCCATTAAAAGACAGTCTAGTTTCTAATTTGTAGATTTAATAGTGTGGAGAATATGCTGGTCATATATGAGATCTATTATAATGCCTAGAAGTTTAATGTGAGTTACAATTGCACTGAGTATTTGCTGACTTTATAGTTTAAGACTGCTTTTGATTTTGGCAAATTTTTGAGGCAAAAAGCATTAACTAAGTTTTCTTGGTATTGAGTAGGTTTGATTCTTTGAGCCAGGTTTCTAGAGAGGAGAAAGATTTTTGGATAATGTCTAGTAGCTTACTTATTGCTGATGCTGCAAGTATTAAAGTTGTAACCATGACAAGGAGTTGTGACAGACCTGAGAAAAGCTGAATCAGTAGTTGCTGGTGCGAGACAGTACCAAATACCTTTGACAAGTCTAAGAACATGGTGGACACAAGCAGACCACTGTTTCTATGCTGGTTTATTACATTGGTAAAATGTAATACAAGATATGCTTCTGCTAAACTAAGCAGGGAAGTCATCTTCGACTTATTCTCCTCATGTTTTAAAACTTTCACTATGTTTGGGTCTTCTTAAGTCAGCAAATATGCATGCAGTCTGCGACTGCAGATCTACACATGTAATCAATTTCGAGGTGGCCCATATCTCCCTCAGAGCGGGGAATATATAGTCTTGGTATGCAATCATTTTTATAAAGCATTTGATAAGCATGAAACGTTTTGTTTTCCTGTCCAACTGATCCAATAGTTTTAGAGTGACTGACAGGCCCAAAAGGTAAGTTAGGACAGTAAGAGCAAATTGGTTTATAGCTTTGACGTTTTTCCTAGATGTTGGAGCAGTTTTCGGTATTAATTTTAGTCTTCTAAAATATTCCTTACTAAGCTTTATTCACATTTGTTCATGATGTATTGTTGATCCTTCATCAGTTCCCAAATATTTATACACTCTCTCTTGCTCAATTTCTTTTATATATTACATTCCTAAACCAGTCTGATGTTTTCTTGGTGCTGCACTATACCCCACTCTGATGTTTTCTTGGTGCTGCAGCTTTCCTGTTTTAAACAAAAGAAAAGCACAAGTTCAACAACGGAGGAGCACAGTTGAAAGGTTTAATTGGGCATATGCAAAATCCACCACAGCAATACACAGAACACCAACACAGTACCCAGTACGCAGTGTAAAACACATCAACGTTTCGTCAATCCTTCTTCAGACAATACAAATCACACATAAAACAATAATCTTGTACTTAAATACAATTAGGTAAATGCTAACAACCAATAGCCTTTGTAGGTTGATTTACCCCAGCGTTAATTAATGAGTAAATAAAAGAGTACTACTTTCAAAGTGCAAAGTGCAAAATGCAAAATTTAAAACTAATACATATGATGTAAAAAATACCCTATCTAAATAGTGGGAAGTGAGTGTGTGTTAACTTAAGTTAAACAAGATACATATTGCTAAGTAGTCATTTAAAATCACATTTTAAAAAATAATCTAAATGAATAATAAAATCTATATTTACAAGCAATACTACACTCTACTGGTGAAGGATAATATTACAACCAAAATGCATAATCATCATAAAGTGAATAATGTTAAAATGACATGACATTAAAATAATGTTAAAATGTAATAAATATTGTTAACTTCATTTATAAATTTCATAATTTAGCTGCTCTTAATTTCAGAACAGGTGCTAATGACACCATGTCATTTTTTAAAATGTGATTTTAAATGACTACTTAGCAATATGTATCTTGTTTAACTTAAGTTAACACACACTCACTTCCCACTATTTAGATAGGGTATTTTTTACATCATATGTATTAGTTTTAAATTTTGCATTTTGCACTTTGAAAGTAGTACTCTTATTTACTCATTAATTAACGCTGGGGTAAATCAACCTACAAAGGCTATTGGTTGTTAGCATTTACCTAATTGTATTTAAGTACAAGATTATTGTTTTATGTGTGATTTGTATTGTCTGAAGAAGGACTGACGAAATGTTGATGTGTTTTACACTGCGTACTGGGTACTGTGTTGGTGTTCTGTGTATTGCTGTGGTGGATTTTGCATATGCCCAATTAAACCTTTCAACTGTGCTCCTCCGTTGTTGAACTGGTGCTTTTCTTTTGTTTATCAGTCAAGCAGGCACCTTCCTTTTGACTTTGTTTCCTGTTTTAAAGGTTGCTTTTGCACATTTATTGACCAAATGACATTATCTTATCATTTGAAAAGGTGTTGATCACTTGCAGTTGTGCTTTCAGTTCCTTATCTGATTAAGTATACAGTTTTAAATCATCCACAAAAAGGAGAAAAGTCTTGACACTTCGTTGTTTTATGGGAGCCAAATTATTGCCATGACTTAACCTGTTAAGTAGACAGCTTAATGGGTTAAGAGCAAGACAAAAGAGCAGCAGTGAAAGTCAGTCGGGGATATCCTTTGAATTTTTATCCCTGGAATAATTTGTCCTTTATTATGGCTTAACTGCTGTGTGGCTTACACATTTTTAAGCAATCTTTTATCCATGAATGTGGGATACTGTCAAATGCTTTTTTGTACTCTATCCATACCATACTTGGATTCTTCCTCTTTTTGCAGTTCTTCATTGTGACTTCATTTAACAAATGATCCTTTGTTCCAGATGATGTGTTACCCTTTTGTTCTTTTGCCATTATGGAGTTTTCTTCTAAATGACTATAAACTCTGTCAGAATCAATTCTAGACCCTGGGAACTACCGCCCCATTAGCCTGACGAGCCTAGTCTGCAAAGCCATGGAATGTATCAGCATGGAACTCAAAAACAAAGACATTGAAGATCTCCAAACTCTGGACCCCACACAGTTTGAGTTTGTAAAAGGCAGATCATGTCTCCTAAACCTGATAGACTTCTTTGAAGTAGTCCTCAAAGACATAGATGAGGGTAAGGTGGTTCACACAGCCTATCTAGATCTCGCCAAGGTGCTCGACACCATCCCCCACTCTGGAATTATAGATAAACTCACTATACTAGGTATAAATCCCTATGTCACAAGATGGGTTGCCAACTGGCTTACTGACAGAACCCACACTATGAAAGTAGCAGACTCCAAATCAGACTTCAGACCAGTGACAAGTGGAGTACCACAGGGTCCAGTCCTGGGTCCTCTCCTGTTTGGTATCTACTTCTCTGAAGTACAGGCTAACACAGAAGGTCTTTGGCTAAATTTGCAGATGACTGCAAACTAGGAGCCATAATGGAAACTCCTAACGATGTGGACATGCTACAAAAGGGCCTCACTGAGACAGATGCCTGTTATCAAAGACATGGTCTCAAGCTCAATGCCAAAAAGGGCATTGTCATCCCCCTTTGGTAAAAACTCTGTACCCATGAACTACCACATAGGCGATAGTCTACTTAACACCGAAAGCGTGATAAGAGACCTTGGGACACAGATGGACAGTAGTCTCTACTTTGAAAATCACATCGCCACAGTGGTCAGGAAATCCTTCTACGTGGCACACCTCATCACAAAAGGTTTCTCATCCAGAAAAAAAGAGGTCATTGTTCCCCTCTACTCATCACTCATTAGACCCACTATAGAGTACAATGCTCCTTTTGGTATGTACCTCACAAGACATCTACAACAACTGGAAAGGCTGCAAAAATACCTCACAAAGAGGATTACTGGCCTCAAACGGATGCCTTACGTAGACCTTCTCAAAAAATGCCACATTTACTGTCGCATATCGCCTACTCAGAAGTGATCTCTGCCTAACATACAAAGCTATGTCAAACCCAGAGCTGTTGGACATGCTCCACTTAAAGAAATCCCAATCCCTCCGAGCTACACGCTCTAGGGACCTAAACCTTATCACCACAATAAACAGAACATGCTGGAGGGATAGATTCCTGTCCCAGAGACTTCCCATACTCTGGAACAGGCTACCTATGTCAAACAGAGCTCCTCATTAGCACTCAAGAAAAATCTTGATGATTGGATGGGTAATAGGAAATTTACCCTGGGGATCACTTCTGTGGTTCTGCTCGACAGAGGCACAAAAAAATAATTTACTTGGGTGGCGAAAGCCAGGGTACCTTTTTGGCTAGGCTTGTATAGGCCCTAGGGCTAATAGCCTAGTACCTACCTAAGAACCTACAGTTTATACATCAGAAGGCAAGTTACTGGTCTATAGCTTTTAGGATAGCTTGCAGATTCGATATTGAGTATTGTTTTTGCTGCTAACCAAGTTGGTGTGTTCAGGGGGTGCATATAAATAGTATGAACGTCTTTACATGAAGATTTAGCCAGTTAGGTACTGCATTTGTGCCTGAGGTTTTCCCAATAGGAGCTTTTCTTAACTTTCTTTCAGTTTCTCTGGCTGTTACTTCATCCCATTTCATATCCCGTACATTTGAAATTTGTATTCATTCTTTCACCTCTTCTATCCATTTAGCATCTTTATGTTCCCCAGTACCTTCATAGATATTTCCCCAAAATACAACTCTCCCTCATCAGACCCATTATTGAGTACAATGCACCAATTGGAATGTCCCTGGCTAGACATCCCCAGCAGCTCGAGAGACCACGAAGGTACCTAACCAAGAGGATTACTGGCCTCAAACAGTTGCCCTATGCAGCACGACTGAAAAAGCTAAGACTGTTCTCTGTTGCATATCGCTTTCTCAGAGGTGATCTCTGTCTAACGTACAGAGCCATGTCCAACCCAGAATTGTTGAACATGCTCCATCTTAGCAAAACCAAATCTACTCGAGCTACATGCTCTAGGGATATAAACCTCAACACAACAATGAATAGAACATGCTGGAGGGTAGATTCCCTTCGCAGAGACTTCCCTTACTATGGAACAGGGTCCCAATCTACATGAGACAGAGCCCCTCACTATCACTCTTCAAGAGGAACCTTGATGAGTGGATGGGTAACAAAGTTCACACCGGGGATCACACCAACAGCATTACTAGATAGGGGCCAAGGGTACTAGCTGCTAGTACAAGGGTCTAGGGAACTACTAAAGGGGCGGTGAATACCGCACAACGTGGCTGGGCTAATATATGCCTTCGGGCAGATAGCCCAGTACCAACCTATGAACCTATTTCTTCTTTTTTTGGCTGTTTCAGTTCCTTTTGCCTTTTTTTCCATAATTCCCTATAAAACATTTTTGGGTCATCAATAAATTGCTTATTTTGCACTTTTCCTTTATATTTATCTGCATATCTTCTAAATATTTCTGCCTGTTCTGACACTTTTACTTTATTTGATATAGTGCACAATATATGCACATATATAAATATGTTCCGATACTGTGCATTGCTTTTATCAAGTCTAACTTGCTGAGTATTTTTGTTGGTCTGTTTACTCTTCTAACAGTGACATTTCTAGGCTTAATTGCTTTGTAGTTTTCTCTATTAGATAATGGCATTTGATTTCTCAATTTCCCTTACTGCCCTGTGTTTTTGGGGCAAACCGTAATTCAGCTGCACAGTAATATATCCTATTTACTTGTTATACTGCATGAATTTCTATTAACAGTCCTAATTACCATGTTCATTTGTTTTATCAAACTTCTAACCTTTGGGGTTTATTGGCTTTTAGTCCATTTCCAAGGGTGCCCGCTGGCAGCTGCAAGGGGTGCATTTGCACCCCCCTTGGAACCAGCTAACTGGGAGATTCATTTTCTTTTAAATAAAAAAAAAACATTTTTTTAAATGGTGTTCTACTTTAAGAACACCCTTTGCGTTCAGTTGCTTCTGCTTTCGTACGACTGACGGTTTACATCTTCATCTTCCACTCCCGCGCAATTTGAATATGAGACGGCTTGTGAACTACGGATGAAGGTACAAGTGAGAGGTAGGTTTGTGTGTGTGTTTAAATGTTTAAGAGATTAAGAGGTGTGTGTCTGTATGAGAAATGGGTAGGGGCATTACCATAAACAAATTAATGGAGATAACTATTTAAAAAAAAAGATCAGAGTCATGCTTCATTCGGAGGTACTTTCAGTTAGTAATGCTTGCTGCTTGAGTACCCATTCCTCTTGGTAGCAGGCTAGAAAGGAGAAACGAAAGTCTGCTTTAGCTGCACGCTTGCCTGAGGCCATCCAGTAGATTAGATTGAATGTTCATAACATACATTTTCGTCACTCACAGCATCAAGCTTATTGGTTGTCTGGAACTCAGTTGCCAATGAACTTTCTCGTAAAACAGACAGACAGTGTTTCTTTCATTATGTGGTATACAATCTTTTTCAGCAAGGATAAGGTTCCTGTTATTAGAGACAGGCGCCATAGAAAATGTTCTAATACTTGTAGGTGTCCTTATGCGACATCAGTAAAAACATGTTTATTTTGTAATGGATTGTGCTTCTTTTGTTCTCTGTAAGATATGGGCAATTAAAATGTAAGTAAATTTCATGAGTGAGGATCAGTGGCTCACACAGGGGAGCTTAAAGAAGCAAACAGTCTGACAAAGTAATGTTTACAAGGCTGAATGATTTTCTTTCATGGTCTATTTGTTAGCGCAGAGGTTGTGCGAATGAAAACTGGAGCTGAATTTAAGTCTTTGTTAAAAGTATTTTGGTAATTCACTAGCATCACTTAAACTTGGTTCAGTCAAGCTCTTCTGCTACTTTTATACTGGTTAGACAGGTAGAAATCTCCACCCTGGAATAATGCAGTATCTGCATGACAGTAAACACAATTCTTCTGATACCTCAATAGCCAAGCATTTTGCCGAATTTCATAATATACAGTGAAATGATTTTAGATTAAAGATAGTCATTTCAAAGGAAATTATCTTTTGTACACAAAGTAACTGGAGAATATATTTCACTGCAGTACACAAATACCCCATGACAAGAACAATTATTTACTTAAGTGCTGTAGTATCCACTTTTGTTTCACACCATGTCATACTGTTAAAAATAGTCACTACAGATGTACAGGAAAGCCTAATGGAAGCTGTATTCACCCAGACAGAGCATGGCACCATCAGAGTTTGGTTTGGACATCTAAGATAGGCAAGTGCAATATCACACAGTTCTCACAATGCTATTCTTCCTTATGGAGATATATTGCTACTTTTGTAGCTGTACACATTACCATGTTTGACATCTTGATTTTAAAAATAATTGATTCTTATACAGTTTTAATATAATATACAAAACAGTCTATTATTTATACTGCACATATTCATAATATTCACAATATTTCTACTGCGCATGGTTTGAATATCTGTTTTTTTAATTAATCTTCTAACATGAACATATTCCAGTAATCACAGCGCAAATCACACATTCAAAAATAATGAAATATTTAAAGTAGAACTAATTAAGGAAACCAATATAGCACTACTGTGATTTTTGTAATATGCTGCCATTAGGATGCACATTCCCGGTTGATTAGAAAACATACAAACTGGCAAGAAGCCAAAAAGGAACAGAAATAATCTGTTAGTAATGCATTATTGCCATTGGTGGATTCATGTGATGACGTGCAAGAGCACTGCAAATTTGTTCTTTCTGGAGACAGCTCCATGTGCTATACTATTTCATGGTCAGATTAAGGATAGCAGTTTGCTACTGATCACATTCATTGGTACCCTATCACTTCCTGTCATTATCAAAATATATCACAAGTAAAGCGGTGCTATATTTCATGCTGGTATTGTCAAAATGATTGTTCTGTAAATTGTTTATTTTGCTGCTTTGTGATGCATCACCGTCTGAAATTATTATTCTGTTACTTGTACTTTCATTCACGCTGTTTTGTTCCCCAGATAATAACCTTAGTTTTATTTGTATTTATATACGTTATGTAACATTATCTTCTAAATTATCACAGCTTTCCCACACAAGACCCCTGTCCTCTCACCAGATCTCTTTTGCTACATGTTATAGTCATTATCTGTGATAGAAAATGGACTCAGGTTACTGTTCATAATTCAGTGTTTTGTTCGCCTTACTAAGCTTGCCATTCTTGATGTTTCTTATCTTTCTGACTAGACTATCTGGGTTGGCTTGTTTCAATTTTCCTTATAACAAGTTTTGTAACTGTTCTGGTTCAGCAGCTTTCATGTTTGGCTTTCAGATCTAGGTGGTCTATTCTATTGAATTAGATTGCACTAATATGTTGCAGTCCTTCACTTCAGTGCAATGCATGTGGTCATGGGCTTCCCCCCCTGCTAGCATCAAGGTGAGTCTAGTGAGTTAGATTCCAGATATTTCTGTTAGTGGTCCTAGACTTTCTTCACCAGGTTCCTTTCAGGTCCCATTTTCTTGCTGACAGCAAGGTTGGCCCTGGAGCTGCTGCCTTTGACACTCACTCTGGTGGCAATACCATCAGTGTTGTCAAGACCAGAATGATCAGGGGGTCACACTATCCATCAGAACTGAGACTCCACTCTTTAAATTTTAATGTAGAGTTTCTCCTGATAACAGACATTGTTTGGCGATTTGGGGAGTAAGAGCCCTGTGAGAATGTTACTGACCGTGGTGACAGAGAAAGAGGGAGGTAGGAGTGTGACTGTGTTGTGTGTGTGTGTGTGTGTGTGGGGGGGGTCATACAGTGCAATTATCCAGATTTTTTCCTATTTTCGGTTTCTTTCTCATAAAATTGTGTTGTTCTGGCAAATCATTTAGGACTGAACTCAGAATATAATGGCAGACATTTGAGCTTTAGACTTCATATCTTTCAGAAAATGCATACTAATGGAAAACATGTTCTAGCCATTTTCTAGGGAGTAGGGGGATGAATGTGTGACTCTCAACTGTACAGATTTTCACAGAATGCCCAGACTTTTGCATTATATTTTTGGTCTGTTCCTCAAAAAAATTCTGTTTTTGACAAATCACTGGGATGAGCTAAGGATTAAAGTTACTAAATAAATTACATGCATTTGAGTTTCAGATTTGATATTCTTCAGAAAATATATTCTAACACAAATCCTGTTATTCTAGCAACTTTCTAAATGCGTCCCTAGTTTGGTGTGTGTGTGTGTGTGTGTGTGTGTGTGTGTGTGTGTAAAAGGGCGGTAGCATACCCCTCATCTGTCCAAGTTTTTGAAGAACGTCCAAATTTTTGCCTCATCTTCCTCCTAAAAAGGACTGAAGTTACTAAATAGTTTTTGACAACATATCCTTTAGAAAAATGCATACCAACACATTGTTATTCTAGCAATTTTATAAATTCATGAAAGCAATATTTATAATCTGTCCCTGTTTATTTTAGGCTTTGTCCAGATGTCTTGCACTAAGAAGTTGAAGTGTGTGTGTGTGAGAGACAGAGAGAGAGAGAGCGAGAGAGAGATAAATGCCCTAGTTAGATCTAGCAAGTGGAATTTATTTTCAAGTGGTACAGAATTTTAAAGCAGTGTTAGTACAACAGGTAGCATACTTGCATCTTGATGCTAAGGGTTGTAGGTTCTATTCCTACAGCATGTACATTTGCATTTTAAGGGGGTATGGAACTGCAGTTCTTAGTATGTTCTCCTTTGGATGAGACACCTAATAACTATGAACCTGTTTTTCAGCTCTGTTGTAATATACTACCATTTAATGTAACATAGGCAATTTATTCTTCAAGGGCAACAGACACTGAATTTGTAAATGAAACACTGAAATATAAAGTTTTCTAGCAACAACCTCTTCATTGGTTTCAAATCTCTTTAATGTGGAATTATTCAGATGAGTTTTACTTCTGCAAAGATTCTGCATATTGATTGATATTGGTGGATTGTATGACAGAAGTTTGAGTGGCCCTTTATGGTTGAAATGTTCTGAATTGGGCAGGTTGTCATTAGTGGTTCATATGATTTGTTTCATTGCTTAAAGGAACAATGTTCAGAACTATAAATTTAAAACACACTAACAAGTGGTGCTGTATTATACAAGGGATATATAATTCAATTATTATATAGAATAATTAATACAGTCAGGAAGGTGAATCAAAGAACTTTTGCATGGTTCTAAAAATGTGTGCAAGGAGCCCATGATTTGAAGAGCCCAAAGGTAAACTTACCCTGCCATTGGCCAGATGCATTTTCTTTGAATGTGGGTTCAATGCTGTTTCAGTGAATGTGGGTTTCAATGGTAGAGAGGTTTTAATGCTAAGTCTATTTTCATTGTAAGACTATTGCTTTGTTTAGGTTTAGTAAATGTCTATCAGTGTTTGTGCTATAAAATTTGAAATAAAAGATGTAAATGAAATCCAAATATCTGTAATCATTGTAGAAGTAAAGCATAAAACAGTATGCACACAAAGATTTGAACAGTGTCTATGACAAATGGGGAGAAATAACCAATTAATGGGACACTGGAATGGCTGCGTGGGTGGGGGCTGTGTGGGCGGAGGGTGTGGGGCTGTGTGGGCAGAGCTCTGGGTTTGCACCCCCCTGCAAAAAATCCAGCGGGCTCCCTTGCTCGGATCAGACCCTCAGATCCGGCTTGGCCACATCCACAGACTTGGATCTGACTCTCAGGCTCCTCTCTCATACCCACAATACCATGCATTCACCCAACTGCCTCTGACTGAGTTGGCCAAATAGAGACATGTCACATTCAGACGTCAAAAAAACAGAAGAGGCTCAGATATAGGGCACAAGACTCCTGAGATGATCTAGGCTCCTCAAGAAAAGGCAGCATGATGGTTGGTTGGGAAAGTGAAGGTGATTGAAGGAAGACAACACGGATGCCAACTTTTTAATCTGATGGCGCCTTCATTCAACCTCGCAACAGGTTTAGAGTCCCCAGATACAAGAACCTTGGGTGGCCCTCATGTAAGGACCTGCTGGAGCACCATTGAGCTGAATGAAGTCCTGCTCCTGGAAATAACATCGAATTTGTAGCGAGACACAAAGGTGTCATTATTAGATCAAATGGCGAGTGCACAAATACCAATAGATGTTCTGCCATAAAAGGCAGAGGAAGTAGCCATAACTCTGTTAGAGAGCACCTTAGCAGCTGTAGGTGACTGTAATCCTCTAGAAGAATAAAGGAAGGACATGCATTCTGAAATCCATTTTGCTAAGGTAATTTTTGATACTGCTTGACTAAGTCTAGTCAGAAAAAAAACTATAAAAATCTGATCAGACTTTGTTCTGTTTGGCTCTGTGTAGATAAAAATGGAGCTGTCTAGGCGATGGAGGGCGTATTCCCCTTTGTTAGAAAAATTGGGAAAAATACTGAGTTGAACAGACTGATTGATATTGCTTTTCTGTTGCTACCTGAGGCATGAAGAAAGGGTTAGTATGTGAAGCCACCCTATCTTTCTGGAACAAGATAAGGGGGCTTAGACGACAGAACCTGAAGCTCAGAAATACTCTTGGCAGAAGTCACAGCCACCCAGATAGCAGTTTTCCAGGACAGAAACTTCATGTCACAAGTAGCCACAGTTTCAAAAGGGGTCTGTGTCAATACCTACAGTACCAAATCAAGATCCCAGGGAGGTGAAGGATCCCTAAAGGGGGGCCTTAGTAAGAAGATGCTGCTGCTTGTGAAGGATTTACATAATTGGAACGTGAACAAGGAACAAGTCCAACTTGCCATATGAAAATTGGAAATATCAGATAGCTGTAATTTAATAGTGGAAAAACTAGCAGTCATTAAAGAGTACTGAGGAACAGTAGGACATCTGACAGGTGCTGAAAGGGTCAATGTTCCTGTTAGTAGCCCAAAACAAATCTCTTCCACTGGCTGTTGTAATCTTTTAGTGGAAGCCTTTTGTGAAGCTAAAAATTTTCCGTACTGGGGACTAAAGCCTGGACTGTAAGGTCAAAAGTGGAGAAGCCATGTGGTCAATTTCAGGGGTGGAAGGCTTGGTATTGAGTCCCCAACGGGTGAGAAAGAAGATCCAAAGTGGGCTCCAGTATCAAAGGAGAATACTTGAAATGAGACCAAAGAAAGGGGAGCCACACATGGAGAGGCCAGAAAGGAGCAATGAGGATGACTGAGCTCTTCGACCTGCTCACCTTCTGAAGAAACTCGGGGAAGAGGGGAATACAAGAAGAGGGTAAGCATACAGGACACCCAGGGGCCAATCGTGACCTCCCCTGGTGGGGGTATCAGAGCAAAAAACTCGATGCACTTGTTGAGGGGGGAGGCAAAGAGGTCGCAGCAAGGCTAACGCCAACTGCTAGAGACTATGTCCGCTACTGACTTGATTGAGGGACCACTCGTGCGGGATCAGAAAAGACCTGCTGAGTCTGTCCGCAAAATCAGTTGGTTTTCCCTGGAATATACTTTGCAACTAGAAGACGGTCTGAACATACTGCCCACTGACACACTCATGGCCTCAATGCATAGGGATAAGAATGGGTTCCTCCCTGCGTGTTGATGTACCAGACAACTGACATGTTGGAGTGTACTACAATAGTCCCCAGAGGAAGGACATCCTGAAAGGCTTGCAAAGTTAGGAGGACCGCCCTCATTTCTATGACACTGAAGTGCAACTTGGTTATGTAGTGCGACCACGTGCCTTGGACCATCTTCCCATTGTAATACCCCCACCCGAACTGGGAAGCATCCATGGTAACTGCGGCTAATGGGAGATCATTCAAAAATGGTCTGCCAAGAATAACATAGTTCGACTAGATATACCAATTGAGAGGACACCTGCAGATGGGAGTCATCTTGATGCAAAAGGACAGGGGATAAGGCAGGATGAACCACTGATTGACGACAGACCACTGCACACCCACATGATAAACCTTGCTACAGGAACCAACAGAATGGCTGCAGACATGGGCCCCAGGACCTTTAGGATCATTTCAGCTATGGGAGTTTGTAGTGTTAAAAGTTGTTGTACCCGATTTCTCAGAATGGTTAATCAATGTGGAGGGAGAGAAGCTATCTGATCTCTTGTGTTCAGCTGTGCACCTATGAACTCCAAATTCTGTACCGGACAGAGATTGGATGTGCTCATATTTATAGTGATGCTCAGTGTGGCAGCTAACTGCAGTAAGTAATCCCTGGCTTGATCAGCTGATGCTTCGTGGGAGCGGTTAGGAGCCAATCATCTAAGTATGGTAACACATGGAATACTTTGAGCTTCAGGTGAGCGGCTACCACTGCCATGCATTTGAACACCTGGGAGGCTGTGTAGAGGCCAAAGGGCAGTGCTCTGAACTGGAAGTGATTGGCTCCAAGTAGGAAGCAGAGATATCTCCTGGAGCACCTGTATTTTGCTGGGATAGTATACATCCTTGAGATCTATTTAGCACATCCGGTTGTCCTTGCGCAACACCAGCAGAATGGACTGAACCATAACCATTCGGAACCTCACCATCTTGACATATTTGTTTAGCTTGCTGAGATCCAGAACTAGTTCATAGGTAGGTAACTAGGCTATTGGCCCTAGGGCCTATATATGCCTAGACAAAAAGGTACTCTGGCTTTCGCCACCCAAGAAAATTATTTTCCTGTGCCCCTGTCGAGCAGAGCCACAGAAGTTATCCCAGGGGTGAATTTCCTATTTCCCATCCAATCAAGATTTTTGTTGGAGTGCTAATGAGGAGCTCTGTTTGACATAGATAAGTAGTCTGTTCCAGAGTATGGGAAGTCTCTGGGACAGGAAACTATCCCTCCAGCATTTTCTGTTTATTGTTTAGGTTTAGGTCCCTACAGCATGTAGCTCGGAGGGATTGGGATTTCTTTAAGTGAAGCATGTCCAACAGCTCTGGTCCCCCTCTTTTTTTTGGCACTAAAGAAACACAATTAGGTTCAGAATCCTCTTTTTTCAGTCGGGACTTCCTTTATGACTTTTGCAACAGCCGTAGAATTTCCTGTGCTCCCTGCTTCCTTTGACTAGGTGGCATGTCGGGAAGGGTTTTGGATTGTGAAGGGAAGGGGGAATATAATAGCCTCTGGATATCACGCTTAGTGCTCAACTGTTTTGAGACAATTGGGTCCAGGCTTCAGGGTGCAAAGCTAAATCTGCCCCCAACTGCCTTCACAGTAGGGCAGTCATGCAGCACTTCAGGAGTCCTAGTAGGGCTTACCAGAAGGGATTCCCTAAAGCCTAAGTTCTGCTGTCCCCATCTGCCTCTAAGGTGGCATTTTCCATCATACCCTCCTCCTCTGCTTCTGGAAGAGGGTTCTCCATACAGGTTCCAGAATGGCCCTTGTGACTTGCAGAACCACATCTTATCCCCATGCCAGTTCCTGAAGGAGGATCTCTGGGGGGTGGAAAACTTGATTCCAACAGCAGAAAGGGTCTTCTTGTCCTTTTCCCTGAAAGTAGGAGTGTCTCTAACTGATGGCCCAAAAAGAGAAGAGCCATTGTAAGAGGCACTGATAAACAATACCTTAAAAGGCTCAACAAAATCCCATAACTCATTCAGGCATGCCTCTTTAGGGAAAGGCCTGAACCAGCTGCTCGCGAGGTGCCCTCTTTGGTATAGGAGATTAACCCCCATCAAGGAATTGGCAATAGATGAAAGAGTAGACAGCTTGGGAGAAACTTTCTTAAATTCCTCCACGGCTATGGACTCGGAGCAAAGCTGACAGATCCTTGATCAGCTTCCTCTGTAGCAATGTGAAATGAGATAGGTAGTTTAGCGACCTCAGCACAAAGGTTGTCGAGGCATAAACGGGCTTCCCAATTCTGTCCAACACTTTGGACTTCTTGTTCAGCAGTTTCCTCTGCAGTTCTTTCTTGGTCACTGCCACCACGATAGCATCGACCATGGAAACCTTACCCCAATCTTTGTCTGTAGGAAGCACCAAAAACCTATTGGGCTGTTTTTAAATAGGCTCAGTGGTGTCTGGTTCCTTCCACGCATGGCAAGATATTGAAGTCCACAAAGTAATCTGCCGGGTTGGCCCCCAGGATGTACATGGGCCCTTCCCCAACGCCTCCAAGAGAACAGACTCCTCAGAGGAAGGGGGTTGGGCAGACCACCCACCCTTTCTGCTTTAGGATCTCCAATGCGTCTCCGAGGGACACATCTTCAGGTGCAGATCAGGGGGAACCCTTCCCCCTCATCAAAGTCAGTATCCTCAGTTAAGGACGCCAAGGTGGAGTCCACATGCCTCCTTTTACACATCCTCTTCTGAGGACCTTCCTCAGCTGGGTATTCTGGAGAAGTATCAGAAGGGGATCCCTCCTGAGCATGGAAATCCTGAAGGCTGCTAGGGACGGGAAGTCTCATGGCAGGATATGTGACAGTAACCCTGGATTTGATGGCGGTACAGAGGCAGATTGAGGAACCTGTATAGTCAAATCTCCAACCCAGGAGAAAACCCTCTTTACTACCAGAAAGGCTGAAGAACATGGCGAAGCCCTATCAAATTCTCTTGGAGCCAAAACTACCAAGGAAAAACGTGATGGACTTTCACTTGATCCATGGAAACCCAAAAAGGATTGGACCAGAACTATCTAGTGCTGAAGCACCCAAGGGAAGGGAAGGCACCGAGGAAGGAGCCAATCCCACAGAACTGGCACCGATGCCTTAGCTCTGAAAGGGTCAGAGTGGGCTCAAGAGCATTCTCTGCATCAAGGAAGGAAATTTCCTCTGTGCAGAGTCCTACACACACAGCAATCCCAAATCCATAGGCTCCGAAGACAGAGGTCTAATCAGAGAAGGGGTTCTGATGGGGTGAGTTGGATAGCTCATGGATCTGACAAGGGACAGAGACAAGACTACCCCAATCTGAATACGGGCTTTAAGAAACCTCCTCGACCTGTCCACGTCCACTTCAGACAAGCTTCTGGATGATGCTGACAAGAGCAGCTTGAAGTGTTTAGACCTGCAGCAGAGAGCTGGGTTCTTTGAAGCCCTCGGATCCGCATTAGTAGGATCCAAAGTTGGAGCTGACGACCGAGGTGGGAAATGATGATCTTCCCCGGATCAGAAGGAACTTTAGGATCAGAGAGGGAATCCACAGATTTCTTAGAACCTGGAGCATCCCTCAGGGAAACGAGGAAGGAACTCTTTTTGGACTCCTCAGCGGATCAGAGGAGGAAGAAGCCTGGGAAGGGGTCTGAGCCTCAGAAAGAAGCCGGCCCTTAAGATTGTTCTGTCAGCTAAAGCCAGAGGGTTAAAAGCCGCACAGACAGAACACTCAGCATTTAGATAGACTAAAGCAAGCAGCACACGCACTTCTTGTGGGCATCCTGACTGGGGATTTTATGCCCACAAGTGTAACGTTTAAATCCTGGAACCAGTTTCTCAGACAATCAAACCAGAACCCAGCAAAATAATGGACAGGTAGGAAATCAAACAGAGGCTTAAGGAAAAACTACCACAGAATTCAGATTAAACTTTAAGCCTAAACTCTAAACTTTACTTAACGCTTAAATTATCAAATAATAATGAATAACTTTTTTTTTTTAAATACAGGAGGAAAGGTGACAGGAAAGAGCATGCACACACACTAAAAAGAGAAGAGGGAGGGGAAGAAAAAGCTAAAGACACAAAATATTCTTTCAAAACTAACAACTTGAGAGAAGTAATCCATGTCTGGGCTCACTGAGTGGCAAATGAGATCTGAGGCAGTTGGGCAGATACAGGGTATTGTGGGTATGAAGGAGGAGCTTGAGAGTTGGAGCCAAGTCCGTGGAAGTGGCCAAGCTGGATCCTGGGGTCAGATCAGAGACCCTGTTGTGAGGGTGAATGACGGAGAAATCAGATCTCTTGATTTTGTTGCTCTAAAACATAGTTTTAGTAGCAGAGTTAGCCAATAACAGCTTAATCTGACTAATGGTGAACTATAACTGTAAAAGTTGCACTTGACAAATGTGTAACGTTAAGGAGGTTTCTATGGACTTTGAATTGCAAAGTCCAAAGGCTATCCCCCCCATATCAGCAAAATAAGAAAAAGCCAGCCAAACTGCAGGACTGCAGCTCTGGAAATACTGGCTCAGAACTGAAAGTGGTTACAAATGCATATTGAGCAAAGGAGAAATTAACTTTAGGAAGGGAGACAGTGGACTGCTAAAAACAATCAATGGAGCACAGCTGAAGCAGAAAGTACCAAAAGGACTGCTGTGGTTAAATAAAATGGAGCTATTACAGTGGACAAAGTTCTTTGCTTTAGGCTGCCAAAACATTTATAATTTACAGAAAATGTAGCCCGCAGACTTGTGTTCAAACTGCAGTCTTCACCTTTACATATCTATTTGCTTGCAAGGACACTTCTATAGAAAAAAAAAGTTCTAGCTTAGAGTAGCAGTTGAGTGCATAGAGTCAATGGTGACCGCACATAAATACTAGCTCAGAGCTGAAAGAGGTTGGTCTCTGGCAAGGAGAAATGAAGGGAGACCAAGGGTGACTTCCTTGAAGGCATGCAGTTTCATTGAAGAAAGATAGGAGGAAATGGCAGTAGCGAGTCAAAGGTGTTACAAAAATATGAGAAAAACAGTTTGAGTAACAGTAAATATCAGCGTCTGTTAGGAAGTACAGAGTAAAAGCTGACCAGCGGGATGTCTGTAGAGGAGGGTTTACAGACTAAGCCATTGCTTACAAACTAGGGCACTGAAGCACTAGTCTTCAGACTAGTCACTATGCAGGCTAAAATGCATGCAAAAAAGACTGGCTACCTTACACTTACAGCACAAGGGCAGATGTAGTACAAAGTTTGTCAAAAATAAATGATGGGTGGATTGAGTGGACTCTGACTGCCTTCTGGATGAGAATTTAACTGTTTTTGAAAGAAAATATCTGTTTACGTTTTCTTCACAACTACATCAATTCCTGCAAAAACACCGGGTGCAGCTTCCATTTGTGATGGTCTGTCCTGCTTAGCTTCTCTAACTATGTTTTGGGCTAATGGAATTTTGGAAGCCTGAAAAATAAAAATGAGCTGAGATGTTACCTTCCAGGTTATCACAGTTAGTCTACAACAGGGTTAAGATACGCCTCCCTGTTATATTTTTAATTTCTCCAAATCTGTTGGGTTTCTCATACCAGGACAGGAATTTGTAAATCAAAGTATAATTAAAGTTCATGAAATTAGTATCGTTTCAGTCTGATGTCAACCAGAAGTGCTCTTCCCAGCATCCACAATGTGCCCAGTAATGACTCCTCCTGCAATTTGTATGGAGTTACATGTATCGGTAATGTACCTAAATACGACTGTAGATTTTTTTTTATAACACCAATTTTGCTCCTACTATTGGAACTGTCTGGGTATCCTTCTTCCACATTTGCTCCCATTTCTGCCTGCAAATCATGACATTTTATGACTTTGTCTCTCTCTGTATGCAACACTGTAGTCAATGGGTGTAAGGATTTCAATGATCAATGCGACTTCTGTCTTCTTTTCATGGACCAATGTCTGGTTTTCTTGCATATATCTTTTGAATTGTTGGTAATAGGTTATTCCATGTCATGTAGACAATTTTCCATGATGCTTTGTGGCTCATGTTTCCACTGTTTATGTTTGCACAATCCCCAGTGCAACAGTCTTGACACATTATTATGCCTTTTAGTACACAGTCCTTCTACCATTAGTATATCACAACCAGCAACAAGGTATGTAACTGTTTTCAATTCTATTGTACAACACCTACATTTGTCTTTCTCCCACGTTAAATGGACTTGAACTACGTAAATGTTGATTTACAATCTTGGTCCGCCAATATTAACCTTTCATCTTTAAGTTTGAATTCGCCTCTCCTTAACCATTCCTGCATTTGATCCTGATCAACATGAGGATGTTCCAGGAGTTTTCTATACATGCAACTATATTTATGCATTTTCCACATTTCTTGCCTTCTCATCTGATCCTTCACCTTATTCTCTTTTTTGGCACATTTAGTTGCTGCCTGATTTTAATCTACTTCTGGTTTGATTTCCATTCCCTCTTGATGTCGATATGCTTATGGTAGACTAAGAACGGAAGTTATCTTATATTTATTCTCCTCATATTTCAAATCTTTCACTATGTTTGGGTCTTGTGAGGTCAGCAGACACTTATACAGTCCCATGACTGCATATCCATACATGTATAATCAGTTTCAAGGAGGCCCATACCTCCTTCAGAACGGGGAATATATAATCTTGGTATGCACTCATTTTTATAAATCATTTGATGAGCATGAATCATGCTTGTTTTCCCATCTAATCTATCAAACACCTTTTAGGGCCAGTCAGTCGCTCCACAACTTTCAGTACAGGAAATGCAAACCGATTTATATGTTGAACTTTGTTCCTATATGTCAACACCATTTTCAGGATTAAAGTCTTCTAAAATATTCCTTACAAAGTTTTATTTGCATTTGTTCATATTTTATTGCTGATCCTTCATCAGTCCCCAAATATTTATACAGTCCCTCTTGCTCAAGTTCTTTTATATCACATTCTTGCCCCAAACTGATGTTTTCTTGGTGCTGCAGCTTTCCTACTTTAAAGGTTGTTTTTGCAAATTTATCAAGACCATATCACGGTGGTATTCTGTAAAAACCTGTAAGAGTGCTAGGAGAGAAATTACTTGAGACTTTCAAAGCATTTATTACTGATAACCTGTCTCTGAGATTTGTGCTTTTGTCTACCCTGTTTGTTCCATAGACCTTGCACTTTTACTCTGTTTGATACTGTCCCTTCTCACACAGTCTGAAGCATCTCTTGACAAACAGAAGGACAAGCAGAAGGAAGAACATGCGCCCTGGATTTCTAGAGAACTGGTTCACCCACCACAGGACCTCCCTATTCCAAAACCCAAGTATAGGGATCTGAAAGAATAAAAGGTGTCCAGACTGACCTGATGTAACACTGAATTTTCCTCATATAAACTCTGACCAAGGAAATAAGAATAGCAGATGCCATGTATCCTGAAACCTTGAGAAATTCATTGGTAGATACCAGAGTTTGATAGGGAAAAACAGATCTTTGATACAACTCTTTGTTTAGAATAAAAGCTCTTGCCAGGACAAAATCTACCAGACATCCCAGGAAAACTAATCTGTGAGAAGGGATGAGAGATATTTGGGGGTTCACTTGAAACCCCAGACTAATTAGGAGTTTCTGACAATGATTGACAACTAGAAAGTTTGCAAATACAAGGCAATTGTCCAAATATGGGAAAAAAGTGAATACTTTGAAGTCTGCAATAAGCAATTACTGGAGCCAGACACTTTGTAAATACCACTGGAGTAGAAGATAGTCCTAAGAGTACAGCAGAGAACAGGGTGCAAGCCAGATATAAAAAAGCATAACTGCCAGGAATGTCTGACAAAGGAAATTTGGAGGTCCATATCTTAAGTTTACCTTCACAATGAAAGTTAGTAAAGGGTTAACAGGATTTAAGGGGATAACAGTTTGAACTTTGGGACCTTGTCAACAAGATCAGAAAAAATGGATCTAGCATGTCTTCCAAGTTCTCTTTGGCATTAGAAAAATCCTTAAATAAAACTTTTGCCAGGAATTCCCTAGAAAGGAGGAAGGGACTCCCACTGCCAACTATACTACTGTTGCATGATTTTCAGAATCCATTTGCCTGAAACAATCTGGTGTCCCTGAAGAAAGGGAAGGCTCGGGAAGGGAGAGAGATTGCCAGGATGGAAGGAAGCCCAAATAAGAAAATAATCATACTGACCATTTGGATTGTCCTCTATTATGAGAGGCTTTCCCTTGCTTTTTGGAGCCTCTATGCCATTAACATGGACAGAGACAAAAACAACAGGGGAACTAGCTCAATTTGGAAGATCTGTAGCAGCAAGGATCACAGACAAAAGCAGCCATACTACAATAGGCCTCCGCTATCTTCCCATAATGTAGGTTTACAACTGGGGACCCAGTAGTCTTGGATATCTTTTTTCTCTACAAATCAAATAATCCCTCAAACAGAATCAGGGATCTACATCTGCATCATCAAATATATAAAAGGATGGTGGAAAGGTAGGTTCATTATGCAGCACCTTCTCCACCTCTGGAATAGACTCCAATGGAAAATTAAGCAGTGTAATACCTTACCCTAACTTTCTTCAAACAGGAACTTGATTGGGTGGGTATTCACAATTTCATCCCTGGCCTGACTAGCTTAGTCCACCTTGAAAAAGGATGGATGGTCTAAGTGTGGGCACTGGTAAAGTGTAATTGGTCAAAAGACTCAGATGCCTTGTATTTCCTATGATCCTATTAATTAGGGGAGTCTGACATTACCTCACAGTTGGAATCTCAGAAGAGAATGACAAAATAACCATAGCCTCCCTCTCAGGCACAGATCAGTATGAAATTGACTCGAGAGGAAGAATGAGGCTGACTGGCAGGCACTGCTAGAATGAGACAACTCTGGACTTAAGATAACCTGCTAAAGTATCATTCTTAACTGAAAGCTTTGTGCCAATGATGGAACCCAGAGAAGGAGAGACCAGTGCATCTTAATTGTGTGATGCTTGACCCTGGGATTTTGAGGAAAATTAGGTGGGCAAAACATTATGAACCTTCAAGAACAATGACTTCTGCCACCTCTTGGTTTCTGATACAGAAAGTAAGGAAAGTGTCAAAGTTCTCGACACTTGACATCTACAGGGAACTGAAACTCAAGATAAGCAGACTGAATCTGTACAAACAAGCTTGCTACCCAGACCTTCTAAGATATTCCTGGTAATGTCAGTGGGTATCACGCACAAACTTCTTATAAATGTCATACCAGCATTCCCTATGACTCATTTTCAAGCAAATACGCACTGCAAGAGGCTGGTCTTTTAATGATAACTTCTACGTTCACTGGTACTTTGTGAGACCCTTGCTCCATAGTTGTGGAAAAGCATAGTCTAAAATGAGAGAAAAAATACATAAAGGTGAATGGCAAAAAAGGTGAAAGAATTGCTAACAGGAGACATGAATGAAAAACCAGATACACCACTATAACAGAGCAGAAAAACAATCTCCAAAACCAGAAAGAAAGACAAAGGAAGGGGAAAAAAAATCATCCCTCTCCGTAAAAGGACTGCAGAGCTGTTCTTTTCTGGAAGGAAAAGTGCAAAAGCCCAGATTACAGAGGGGGAAAGAGAGTATACAAGCTGTAACAAGCTCCCAAAAAGGACAAATAACCCAAATACTACAAATATCACCATAAGGTAGAAGAAACTCAAAAGACAGCAAATGGTACAAAACTGAATGGTCTCTGAACAATGGAAGATTGATGTTAAGCTTAACATGGCAAAGAAAATGTGCTCAACGGAGCTAGTACATAGCTTATGTACAGCATTACAGACTAGAGGAGAGGGATGTAGAAGCCTGGAAAAGTTTTGCGTATTCAGCAGTCGTATAATGCTTGCACCTTAATCCTACAAGTTACAGTGGATGAACCCAGCTCCATCAGGGATTATCAGTTCTACAATCCTTTCATATACAGCTGTAATATTTTAATGGTTAAAACTATCTGCATGTTTTTCTGTTTGCTGTGCCTATCAAACAGGCCACTACCAGAATCCATTTATTCCCCATCAACACCTCAGTCATGCATTCAGACATGAGGTGCATTTCTGTTTGGCCTTATTTCCACCCTTGGTGGTTGACAAATGCACCCCCACGTTACTGCAATGGTTATCAGATGCTCTCTCTCTCTCACACACATGGCTACTGTCACCAGTTTGGCATATCCAAGCCCACAATCCCCAATCCTATTGGTCAGTGGTTACATGCAAGCTCATGTTTGCATATAAGGTCAGCTGACCAACAGCTTTCCAGAGGATGGGCAAACTGGCATAAGCCACTCAACTCTCAACCCCCCCCTCTCAGTGCACATCTCACTATTCAAACTTGGACCATTCAGTTGATAGTCAGGGCTTCAACCTTCTAAGCTAAAGAGCCACACAAAAAACTGACTGAATTTCACAAGCACAAGAGAATAATGGGGTGATTAATTCCATTTTCTAGAAATGCACAAAAAAGAAAAACTGCAGATACCTACAGACCTCACCATCTCGTAGGAATTACAGGTACTGATCAGAAGTCATAATGCACTCTGAATATCCATTTATCTTTTATATAACATAATACAAGAGTTGAGACAGCTTCTTAAATGATGCCCAATATTCACAAAATTTCTAACTAGAGAATTAACACCGAATTATAATACTCCATCAGAAGAACTACAGAAAGTGATAAATGACATGTAACAGCATACATGCTTCCTTGTTTACACCTCAGACCAGATGAATTTATTCATTACAGCAGAGGGATGTCTCCAGGTGTTTCTGCAATTAAATCCTACTGGTGCCTCTAGGCGTCAAGTATTCCATGTTCATTTTTGCATTAATTCCAAAACCTTGCTACATACTAAGTGTTAAAAGGATTTCATCTTAAACATCTTAATTGCTACTCGTACAATGCTCGTCACAAATTTCATGTTTTTCCAAATATCCCAAAAACAAGTAGCATAGACAAAACCGCTTATCCCCATAAGAAAGTGCTCAGCTTAATGAACAAAATGCTGCTGATTGTGTGGCAACTTGAGTATTTGCCAATGTACTGTAAGTGGTTTTCAAAATATTTCAAACTTACTGTGTTTACTATGACTTACAAAATCCAATTTAAGACCTAGAACCTAAAGAATACTACCACTGTAAAAAGGCGTTGCAGTGAAGAGTTTGACATTTAAATTTCTTTTAGTAACCCATATGGTTTCAGAGTTATGAACATTTGTTTGAAATGTGAGGACATAATTTGATGTTATCAAAAAGCTTAGCTCTGCCCATTAGAAGTCACAGTGCGATCTTCCAGAGTGCCTTTGTAGGGAAGGAATTAACCATAGCAAAATGCAAACAGCTAAATAAAATAGTTTAGGGAGGCTATAAACACTTGTGTACCCGCAATGTTGAAAAGTATTTTTCATCTAAGCTGCAAACATGAAAAAAATCACTCACCTTGTTTAACTCAAGTCCATTAAACTGATTAAAAAAAGAAGCACTTTCTCTCTTTCAGTCTCAGTTTGCTGTACCAGTTTACTTAAATTACTGAAAGCTTATGATAATCTGAAGCGTCCCTGGTTCTCTGCTGCAGTCTTTGAAATGGAAGGGATAAATCAGGGCATTGCTGGAGTTCAGTAGTGGGCATTTGCTGAAGCTGCTTCTGCATCACAGACAAGTTCAACAGTCTCCTGGCTACTGACAAAAGTATGCAAGTAAGGTAAACAGGATGAGTTGCCTGCTGCAGTCACTGTCCCAAGTTATGACCACTGCTGACATAGCCTTCCAAAGAGGTGCTAAAAGCCTGTTTGACTGCCTTCTGCACAGAGTATCCAAATGAATGACAACTGCTCAAGTTCTTTGACATGATCAAACCTTCCTAATGAACCATGTAACAAGATGATTTGCAAGGAAGGGCAGTGATTTTGCCTTCTCAGTAGGATGCATGCTATCTGCTCATTAATTACACAAGTGATGAAAACATATATGCTCAGTACTTATTCAAGTGATAAAAAAAAAAGTTATGTACTCACCATAACGTTCCATCTGAGTAGTTGGGCTTCATTTGTCAGCAACCTGTGGGTTTCGGATCCGATACGGATCTGAGCCGGCAGCTTCCCACGCTATAGATCTGAGCTCCAAGCTCCTCCCCTTACCCATACTACACTGCAACCTCCTTCCAATCTTCAGATCAAGTTTGCCACCCACTGTGTGACACACAACAACCCAAGAGGCATAACCTGCCCAGAATACATAAACTAGGCTTACCAGACCCAGGACACTGTGCCCAAAACACAGACCTAAACCACCAAGGTTAGTGGGGAGGTAAGGTTGCTGACAAATGAAGTCTAACTACTCAGATGGAACATTATGTTGAGTACATAACTTCTTTATCTGAAGTTGTTAACTTCATTTGATCATCAACCTGTGGGACAGAGTCCCCAGCTACCAAAAATCTTGGGAGGCCCTTAAGGAAGGATATTCTGGAGCACTTTGGAAACAAAAGAAGCCCTTCCTCTAGACACCATGTCCAATTTATAATGCGTAATAAAAGTGTGAGAGGAAGTCCAGGTAGCTGCTGAACAAATGTCATCCAGGGAAACTCTGGACCAAAATGCAGCAGAAGTAGCCATATAACAGGTAGAGTGAGCACGAATCCTGGCTGGTTCTGGTAATCCATGTTCCTTGTATGCCTGTAAAATAGAGCAAGATCCATCTAGCAAGAGTCACCTTTGAAACTGGCTTCCCCAGAAAGGGTTTGGCAAAGGAAACAAAAAGCTGATCAGACTTACGGAAGGGTTTAGACCTATGTAAGTCAAAGCGTAACTGTCTGTGGACGTCCAGCAAATGAAGTTTGCATTCCCCTTTATTTTGAAAGTTAGGGAAGAATACTGGGAGATTAATAGACTGATTAATGCTTGATGAAGCAACTTTAAGGAGGAAAGAAGGATTAGTCCCGAGATAAACCCTATCCTTATGAAAAGCTAACTACTGGGGTTTCATACATAAGGCTTGAAGCTCCAACACTCTTCCGGCCGAAGTGAAAGCCACCAGGAAAGCGGTCTTCCACGACAAGAATTTCAAATCAACTGATGCTGCGGGTTCGAATGGAGGCGCAACTAAGGCCTGAAGAATCAAGGTCAAATCCCACAGAGAAGGATGCTTAATAGGAAGTCTCAGTAAGAAAGTACCTTTGATAAAGGTCTTACAAATTCTGGCAACAGCTAGAGAACCTTAATTTTCTCCTACATAGAAATGGGATATAGCTGCCAGCTGAACTTAAACTGTGGAAGAGCTGGCCTACTGCTGGAAAATTTGAGACAAAAAATCTAATACCGCTGGAACAGGAGTGGTAAAGGGATCCAAATTTCTCTGAGAAGCCCAAATGGAAAAACGCTTCCATTTACTATAGTACACCTTCCTGGTAGAGGACTTGTGCGCAGCCACCAGAATTAACTTAACGGGGGAAGACAGACTGAGAATCCTGGCAATTAATGGAACTGGAGCAAACAAGCAGTAAGCTTGACGCTGTCCAGATTCAGTGGAGTAATTCCCGAAGGATGACAAATGAGATCCGGAATGGGATCCAATATCCAGGGCAGAGCTACTAGATGAGACTGTAGGCAGGGTAACCAAATCTGACGAGGCCAGAATGGGGCTATGAGGATAATACTGCTCCCAAACCGCCAAGCTTTCTGTAAGAATTTTGACATGAGAGGAAGCGGGGGTACGCATAAAGGCGACCAGGTGGCCAAGCATGGACAAGGGCATCTCTAGGATTTTCCCCTCGTGGGGGAATCAGAGTGAAAATCTCGCTGCACTTCGCGTTGGACGGCGATGCGAAGAGATAGCAGCAAGGCTGACCCCACTTGAGGAAGATTTGTTCCGCTACATAAGGGTTTAGAGACCACTCGTAAGGCAAAAGGATATTCCTGCTCACTTTGTCTGCCAAAATGTTGGACCGACCCAGGATGTATGTTTCTATCAGAAAACGGTTGGCGATGACCCATTCCCACACTCTCATGGCCTTTCGACAAAGTGGGTAGGACCTGGTTCCCCCCATTTGTTGATATACCAGACCACTGACATATTGTCTGACTGAATTGCAATAGTTCCCAGAGGGAGAGAAGCATGAAGGGCCTGCAACGCTAAAAGGACTGCTCTCATCTCCAGAACACTGATATGCAGAATGGTCTCGTTTGGGGTCCACGTGCCTTGGACAGTCCTGCCTGAGCAATGCTCCCCCCCCACCCTAGACGGGAGGTGTCAGTGGTCACCGTGGCTTGGGGCAGAGGCGTAATAAAGGGGCGTCCTCCTTGCAGATCCTGGGATTGAAGCCACCACACAAGAGAAGCTTTGCACACCTTGCTTTGAGGAATCAGGAAGTCTAACAGAGACCACTGAACTTGTAACGCCAACTGTAACACACTCATATGCAGACGTGCACAAGGAACCAAATTTACAGCTGCTGCCATGGACCCTAAGGCTGTCAGGGCTAACTCTGCTGGGGGTGAACGAGTCTGAAGAAGCGCCAAGACATGAATGGTCAGGTTCCGAAAGTCTGCCTGGGGTCAAAAATATCCTGGCCTGAAGAGAATCTATTCTTGCCCCATATGAAGTCCAGAATATGAACAGGCTGAAGACAGGACTTTGTAAGGTTTATTGTAATACCCAGTAGGTTCGACAACTGAATGAATTTCTGGCTCTCATACGTTTATGCCTGGTGGGGGCAGTGAGGAGCCAATCATCAGATACGGCATGACCTGAATGTCCTGAAGCCTCAGGTGGACCGCTACAACTGCCATGACCTTGGTAAACACCCTGGGAGGTGTGGTGAGACTGAAGGGTAGGACCCTGAACTGGTAGTGACGGACTCCTAGCTGAAAGTGGAGAAACCTCCTGGATCACCTGTCCATCAGGATATGGTAAGTACGCATCCTTGAGGTCCACCGAGCAACATCCAGTCTTCCCTCCTGCAAGAACGGCACGATGGATTGTAACGTGACCATCTGGAACTTCTCCTTGGCAACGGACAGGTTCATCGTGGATAGGTCAAGAATCGGCCTCAAGTCCCCCTTCTTTTTTGGCACCAAAAAGAACCTGGAATAGATGCCTGATCCGGACCGGCTGGATTGCTCTTTTGCCTAGCAGCTTTTCTATTTCCAAAGCTGCCGCCTCCCCCCTTTGAGCGGGTGGGCCGTCTGGGAGGCACCTTGTGGTTAAGGGACTGTTTATGAAGAGAATGGAATACCCTCTGGATATTATTCGAAGCACCCAGCGGTCTGAAGTTATGGACTCCCATTGAGCTAGGGGCTTCAAAAAATGCCCAACTGCCTCCAGAGTGGAGCAGTCGGGCAACCCCTCAGGGCTGCTGCGTGGGTCGATCCGAAAAAGGTTCCCATGACCCGAAGTTCTTTGGTCCCCCTCTGCCTCTGGGCCGGCGTCCACCTTGTCCCCCTCTGCCTCTAGGGGAAAAGGATTCCGGAGTGTTCTGGGAATGCGGAGACTTCCAGAACCACAACTGCCCTCGCTTGTTCCTGGAAAAGGACCTTTGAGGGTTGGAGAAGCGGATCCGCAGGGCAGACAGCGTCTTCCTGTCCCCCTCACTCTGGACTAGCATGTCTCAGATGGTCTTCCCGAACAGGGTGGAACCAAAAGGGGCATTTGCGAAGGATGCCTTGAAACGTTCCAAAAAATTGCAAAGCTGGAGCCCACGCCTCATGGCAATGCCGGACCCGGCCCCCCTAGCGGCTCCCTCGGTGTCATGAGAGTAAACGCATGGACGTATTGGTAACTGACTTAAGAGTGGCCATACGAGCCAAGAATGACCGTTTATCCATGCATTCTTTCACAAGGTCGTGCTGAAGTCTAATCACGTGGGCCATATAGTTCAGCGCCCTTATGGCAAAGGTAGCTGAAGCATACGTCCGCTTTCCAAGACAATCCTTCACCCTAGACTCCTTGTTCGAAGGAGGGACTGAGGAAATTTCCTGGGCCAGTTTCTTTTTGGTGGCCACTGCCATCATCATGGCATCAAATGGGGAACCCTTACTCCATGCAGGCTTGTCAGAACGAGGGCTCAACACTATCTGGCCGTTTTGGTATTGGCTCTAAAGTGTCCAGTTCCTTCCATGCTCTGGTGGTAATGAGGTCCACCAGAGGATCACCCGGGGGGGAACATACAAGAGGTAGATGTGCCTGTGAATGCCTCCAGAAATACCGACTCGTCCAAAGAAGGCTTTAGGGTGGACCAGCCACCCCTCTGGTGCAGAATTTCCATTATGTCTCTGAAGGAGACGTCTTCGGGGGGTGATCTGGGGAAGCCTTCCCCTTCCTCCAAGTCGGTATCCTTAGTGAGGGACTCGGGTGTGTCCATGTGCCTCCTCTTGCACTGGCATTTGCGAGGGACCTCCTCAGAGGGGACTCTACAGGGAGGGCTCACAAACAGTTTTGTATTCGAGGGGAACCATCTGGGGCGCATCAGACACAGTCTGTCCCTTGGAAGACTGGATGACAGAAGACATACTCAACTGCGAGGGAGCAGGGGCAGATTCTGAGGAAAGAGTGAGGGGGTCTCTATCCTCCTGAGAGTACCCTCTCCACAACGAAGGCCGAAGGGGAACTGGCATCCCTAAAACTGGTGGAACGAGTAGCCGTGCCCCTCGGATCAGAGGGGATCGGAGCCGAACCCAGAGGGATGTTAAGTCCCGACCACAATGGAGCCAACACACTCATCACCTCGGCTCCTCGGATCCACTGACCCCGAAATCCAGGAATGGATCAAAGGAGGAGCTATCGGGTCGAACATCAGACCCGAATTCCCCGCTCCAGCGGGAGGGGGAGCCAGCAACACTCCCATCTGCAACTGAGTCTGCAAGATCCTTATCCAGTCCATGTCAGCTTCAGAGAGGCTCCTTGTGGATCTGGAGGACGCCACAGACACCGGCCAGGGGGGCCGATGCGAGGATGACCTCGAAGCAGGTAGAGCCTTCTCCTCCGGGGAGAATCTTGTAGAATGGAGCTGAGGGGAAGACTGCCTTTTTCAGGCATGGAGACCACTTTAGCAGGGGGGGGGGGTGCTGACGGATCTGAATCCGCTGGTCTCTTGCAACCCATCTCCTTCTCTCTCTGTCTTTCTCTGTGCTTCTCCTTCCTGGACTCTCTATCGCCCTGTTTAGAAGTGGAAGTGGGAGGGAAAGGGGAGGAGGACCAGAAGCTAGCACAGCCACAGCCGTGGCTAAAGGAGGAGGAGGAAGCTGTTGATTCTGCTGGAAGACCAGCAAGAATCAACTTGGCCATGCAATCCCGCAGGGCCCAAAGGTTGAAGGCTGCACAGATCTTGCAGCCCAAAGTAAGGTGGGGAACCCCTAAACACACGCACAGACTATGCCCATCGGCCGGTGACAGCTTATGACCACAATCTGTGCATTTAGAAAAGGTCGACTTTTGACACTCCGACATAGCCACCCTACACTAATCAAGGCTAACTAGCCAAACACACACGTCAAGGGTGGGAAGGAGAGACCTACACTAGGGAAAAGTTTACAGCTTTTTTTTTTTTTTTTTATGGTAAACCTGAGGGAGAACAAAGAGAAAAAAACTAACTACTCAAACAAAACGCACAGCTAAAGTTTGATTAAAAATCCCACTCTACCTGCCTGGAGCTTAGAGATCACGTCTTGGTGAAGCCACGGCAAATGAGATCTGAGGACTGGAAGGAGGTTGCAGTGTTGTATGGGTAAGGGGGAGGAGCTTGGAGCTCAGATCTTTAGCTTGGGAAGCTGCCGGCTCGGATCCATATCGGATCTGAAAACCACAGGTTGATGATCAAATGAAGTTAACTACTTCAGATCTATTTCTTCCCACTCAGAATATACGACTTAGCTGTATATGCTTGCAGCATGCCCTACAGAACCAATGCAAATGTGTGCAAGCAAACAGTGATACCAAGAAAAGCTTCAAGATTATTTAGTCTGCTACTCAAAAAGCCCACAGTTAGTGTGCATCTTCAATGACTGAGACACCTCACAGTGAAAAACTGAAAAACTAGTGGTCTTTAAACTTATTAGCTCAATTTCCAAAAATCATGAAACCCATGCAGTGTTCCAAAGCAACAAGCCTTTATTAATCTTAGACTAGAAATTCTCAGTAACAAAAAATTCAAAATATTTTAACAATGTCAAACATATCAGCTTTTAAATACTTAGAAGTAGGTGTGGAAAATACACGTACTGTTTAACTTTAAACCAACCTATTCATGGCAAATATAAATAGGGCCGTAAAACTGCATTTTAGAACAGCAAGTACCCACCCCCAAACACTACTACTGATTAGATCAAACTAAATCCTAATTAAGGAAAACACTATTTGAAACCCACATTCCAAGATCATGTATTAAGAAAAGCATAACATTATAGGTTATCACACAACAGTGTAAATCACACAAATACAAAGACCATTGCACACACACTAACTTCAACCCTGAAGTATTCAACACGTTCCTCTTTAAACTGGTCTTTCCTTCTCCACCTTCCCCTTGACAAAGATGTACAATAAATTCAACACTACATTCCTGGAAAATTTAAAATCCCTAGCCCACCCCCCCAAAGAAAAGCTAGAATAAAATCCCACTCTGCACCATGGCTATCAAAATCCACTCACTCTCTAATGCTGGAAAGACGCACAGCTTGGAAATGTTGGCTAAAATTCAAAATCCAGAACAAACATCTCCGTAACCTCAACAAAAAGCAGGTAATCACCAACAAGAAAAACTTCTATCAAAACTCCCGTCAAGTCACCACAAACTTCTCAAAAAATTTTAGAGCAGTATAAAAAAATTTTTTTTTTCATCCTGGTAGCCCTAGCTCTCCTAACCCATATCCTAACATTCCCCCTGGAAACCGCCTCAATCAAAGTTCATTGACTATCTCTAAACTAAACAACAATAACTACACCGCTAACCTCCCCCATCCCCCCTCAACTCAAACCACCACCTTATTAATAAAACCCATCCCCACCATCTGCATAAAATATCTTCTCAGCAAACTTAAACCATGCTCTTCCTCAGTTGACAGCCCCCCTCCCCTCGCTTCCTAAAAATCACTGTTGGCTCTCTGGTTAATTAAGATGAAAACAAGGTAAGCTAATCTGTCCAAAAATCTTATGTCGCCTCTATCTGGAAACAATAATATACTAATCCCATCCGCAAAGGAAGACATTCCACTGACCCATCTAACTTCTGCCCTACAGCTATTCTATCTCCCCCTCAAAGCTACTAGAAAAATGTGTACATACGCAACTACTGGCCTACCTCCTGCAAGAAAATCTACTCACACCCATCCAACATGGCTTCCGCCCTAACCACAGCACTACCATCGCTCTAAACTATCGCACAGGCCAGAGAAACTCATCTCCTATTTCTTGACATCAACAAAGCCTTACACAGTCTCGCATGCCCTACTCCTTACCAAACTGGCTGCCCTCAATATCTCTAACCATACCCAGACATGGTTTTCAAGCTACTTCTCAAAAAGGCAGCAGTCGGTCAAATGGCTCTCTTCCTTCCTCCCCATTCATACCAGTGTACCCCCCAAGGATCCATCCTTGAACCACTACTATTCAACATTTTCACAAACTGTCTTCACACCTCCTGCAACCACTCCACTCATACAGTATGCCAATGACTCCACTATCTGTACATCTGACATCTCCAAACTCCACTCACTTACTCAAATCTCCTTTCACTCTGTCAAAAATTGGCTTACTAACAATCAACTTGTACTCAATCCCAAAAAAACAAACCTCCTGTTCTTACCAAAGTCCCTTTCTCATCATAAATCATCATTTACCATTAGCAAACTAAAAAACACCATTATAAATGTGACAATGCCAGGCAGGCCAGCTATCTGGATTTTTGGGGATGTGTGTGTCATTTGTGAATATTAATATGATTCATGTGCTTGTCTTACAAATATAAGAGAAAGTACATTTGTGTACACTTAGCATAAATGTAGATGTTAGAGTGTGTATTAACTGTTGCAGTCCTAACCAATGGGTTATCCGGCTCCCGGTAGCCCTAAAATCGGCCAGAATACCAAAGGTAAGTAAATATGACATTGACTGTCGTCGGTTGTAAAGGACATCAGGATGTCTGATACAAAAGGAGGCAGCCGACATCACTTCCTCAGTCTTTCTTGCCATAACAGTCAGGAGTCCCCAGAAAACAAGGATTAAGCCAAAAGAAACTTTGGCAAATAAAACCAGATTCAGCCTGTACCTTAGGAAAGGAGAACAGGAAAGGACCAAAAAAGGGGGAAGGAGGGAGGGAAACTAGGACTGCAACAGTGAATACACTTGAACATCTAGACTTCTGGTAAGTGTACACAACTGTACTATGTTCATTGTGTTTCACTGTTGCAGTCCTAACCAATGGGTTGATTACCAAAGCCCAGAGAAAAGGGAGGAGGCACCAACAGAATCAAGAAATGGAGAGAATGCCCTGCAGAACAGCAGTGGCAAACCCTGCCTCTAAAAAATTAAGGCAAATTATAATGCTTTGTGAAAGTGTGAACAGAAGACCATGTGGCAGCCTTTAAAATTTTAGTAGATACACCCTTTAAAAAGGCTGCAGAAGTGGAGGCTGCTTTTGTACAGTGGGTCCTAACCCCTTGAGGAGGAACCTTGCCATGAAAGGAATAATAAAGTAATACAATGTGCAATAACACTTAGAAATTATTTGCCCTGAGCTCCAGGGGCAAAACTGACCAATAACTGTGCTGATTTCCGAAGGTCTTTAGTCCTGTCCAGGTAAAACCTGAGCTGTCTGTGCACATCAAAAGAATGTAGGATCCTTTCACCTCTATTTCGAGGATTAGGAAAGAAAGTAGGAGGGTGTATGGACTAATTAAGAGTCCGACTAGAAAACACCTTAAGCATAAAAGAGGGATTGGTTCTCAGAGAGACAATCTGCATGGAAAATAAGAAAAGGCTCCATAGCCATCAAAGCTTACAGCTCCAAAACCGTCCTTGCTGAAGTTATAGCCAAAAGGAATGCAGTCTTCCAAGAGAGAAACTAACTCTGCAGTGGCAGCTGGCTCCAAAGGAGGAAGATGGAGTTTCTCTAGAAAAAAAGTTAAGATCCCAGGCTGGAATAGGTGCCCTTCGGGGAGGTTTTAAATTGCAAGCACCTCTGAGAAACATTTTCATCAGGGGACGAGAGAAAATGGGTTGCTTAAAAGAACAATGAGCATTAATGGCTGAAGCATGGATCTTGAGAGGGGAAAATGAAAGACCACCCTGAAGCAAATCAGCCAAGTATTCCAGGATCAGAGGAAAAGTAGGCTAAGAAGAAGATTCCCCTCTAGCCTGCATCCAATGAGAATTTTTCCCATTTGCCAGCATAGGACTTCCTAGTGCTAGGTCTCCTGGTCTCCTGAAGTACATTAACCACCTGCTGGGAAATGGAAGAAGAAATGGATTGATTCATACAATGAGTCATGCTGTCAAATGGAGAGACTGAAGATGAGGATGTAAAATGTTTCCCCCTTCCTGAACGAAAAGATTTGGTTTCAGAGGAAGATGCCAAGGAGGAAATTGGGAGAGATTGCGAAGCAGTGGACACCAATGCTATCTGAGCCAGTCTGGAGCTATGAGAATAGTCCTCGGTCTTTCTTCCCTTATCTTCAATTATACTCTGGGAAGAGGAGGGAGGACAAACTGACAGAAGCATCCAAGGGAAGGACAGAGCATCCACTCTCCAGGCCTTGCGGTGATGCTGTCTGGTGCAAAAAAGTGGTAGAAGGTGGTTGTCTGGGGAGGAGAAAAGATCCACCTGAGGAGTGCCCCAACATTGAAACAGGCTGTAAAAGACTGCGGTGTCCAGTTGCCACTCGTGAGGATCCAGGGTGTGTCTGCTCAACTGGTCTGCCAAAACACAGTCTCCCTGAAAGAAACTGAGCTAGGAGATGCAGGCCCAAGGATGCTGCTATGGACCAGAGAATCATGCTCTGTCTGCACAGGGCGTAAGAATGAGTCCCTCCCTGTTTGTTGATGCACCACATGACTGTGGTGTTGTCTGCCCTGACAAGCAGAGTTCCTGGAGAAAGAAGATGCTTGAAAGCTAGTAGGGCTTGCTGAACTGCCATCAACTCATTTAGGTTTATGTGCAAGTGCATCTGCAGGTGCCTTCTTTTTGTATACACCTGCCATCCACGCGAGCTCCCCAGGTGTAGTCCGATGCGTCCGTAAGAACTTGAATGGCACGAGTTGGACGAAAAGGCATGCCCTTGTTTTGTAGACAGGCTGTCACCCACCACAGAAACTCTGTCTGCAGACATGGAAGCAGAGGAATTATCACATCCAGTTCATGTGTGTGCTGATACCAAAGGTTCTTGAGGTACCACTGCAATTTCCTCATATGCAGTCTTGCATATGGAATTATGAGAATGCAACAGGCCATGTATCCCAGAGCTTGCAGTTATTTCCTTGCTGGGACAGGCTTGCCAAATCCTTGAAGTAAACTGAAAGAGTTGCCTGCTTCTCCTGGGTGAGATGCATCATCTGGGCGGCTGTGTTCAGACTCGCTCCCAGGAATGTTATCTCCTTGGATGGCACCAATTTTGATTTTCCCATGTTGAGAGTGTAACCCAGAGGAGAGAGAAGAGTCTTTACAAATTCCAGATCCTTTAACAGCTGTTCTTGAGAACTTGTTTGAATTAGACAGTCGCCCAAGTATGAATAAATCTGAATTTTCTTCTGCCTGCAAAAAGCAATGACTGAAGCTAGACACTTCGTAAAAACTCTGGGAGCAGTAGATAAGCCAAAGGACAGCGCAGAGAATTGATAATGTTGCTTGCCCACTCTGAAACGAAGGTATTGCCTGCAGCTTTCTCTGATAGGGATGTGCAGATAAGCTTCTTTGAGATCCAAAGTTACTGGCCAGGAGTCTTTGTCCAACATTGGTAGCTACTGATGCAGAGAGCACATTTTGAACTTTGAAATTACCAGGAAAGAGTTCAGAATGGATAGATCTAGGATAGGATGCCAGGTGCCTTCTTTTTTTGAAACTACGAAAAGTCTGGAATAGAAGCCCTGGCCTACCCGCTGAGGAGGAACCGATTCTACTGCCCCCAGATGTAACCGAGACAAAATTTGCTTTTCTACTTCTGCCCTTTGGTTTGGAGGAGTGTCCAGGAATCCTTTGGGTACTGGAAAGGTGTGGAAAGAAAACCTGTGACCTAGGGATACAGTTCTGAGTACCTATTTGTCATCTGTGATGGTGGCTCAAACATTTGCAAAAAAAAAAAAAACACAACCTTCCCCCTAAAGGATTCTCCGGGCAAGCAGGAACAAGCAGAAGTTGTAGAGAGTCATTGAGAATGTTTCGATTGAGATGTAGGCTTAGAACTGCCTGCCTTGGAAATGGAAGCATGCCAATGCTTAAACCTTTGAGGGGTAGCCCCTTGCCCCCTAGAAGACTTGTAACCTCTAGTCCTACAGTGGTTCTGTCTGCTGGTATCAGGAAACATCAAAGTCTTAGAAGGGTAAATCCTGCTGAAATGAAGAGGTTGAACTTGCAGAAAGTCTGTTTGCATAGACTTGGCCTTATCCCTCCATCTTTTTGAGCACTTCCTCTGCTTAGCTGCCAAAAAGACTGTCCTTATTGTAAAGGTACATCTAAAAGCTTAGACTTGACAGGATCTGGAAAGGGGCTGCTCCCTGACCCAAGCATGTCTTCTGAAAACAGATCCAGTAGCTGTAGCCCTGCAGGAGGCTTCTAGAACGTCAAAACCACAATGTAAAGAATGTTTATTAACAAGACCGGCAGAATTCAGCAAATCCTGCATATTCTTACTCTCTGCCAAAAGAGGCATGCTTGCAATCTTTGACTTAATAGCCTCCAAGGTGTGCTGCTGATACTTAAGCATACGAAAAAGGCAATTAGTAGACCTAATGGCAAGAGGGGCAGAGGTATACACTTTTTTACCCCACCTATCTAGGTTCCTAGATTCCCTTTCAGGATGAACAGGATTCTTGGTAACAGTGGCCTTAACTCCTTTAGGCCCTTGAGCAATAACCTCTGGGTCAGCTAGCGGATTTCTAAAAAGAAACAAATGAGAATAAGGGACTCTACAGTACCAGTCAGGTTTCTTGGGAGCAGTAGGAACTGAATTTGGAGTCAAAGAATTTTCCAGAAAAACATCAATTACTTCCAACACTGGAGGAATAGCCAGAGGCTTATGCGGAGACAAATCCAAAAACTCCCTGATCCTTTCCTTAGATTGGAGATAATCCTGACTTTCCCATTTAAAATGCTCCCTGAGAGTATTCAAAGTATCACCAAAAGAGAAGTCCTCTGGAGGAGAAGCAGAAGGAATGGATTCCTCTGCATCTGAATCCTCAAAAGGAGAAAAAAACCTGAGAAAATTCCTCATCATCAGCAGAAATGCTAGAAGTATCAGACCCGGAATAAGACAAAGCCTCAGTTGAGGCATCCCTACCCCTTTTTGAAGGAGGAGGCTGTGAACCCCTAATAAGAGTCAAAAGGTCATCAGTCATTTTAACCATTTGAGAATGAGGGGAACAAGAGGAAACTGGAGCCTGTTTCTTCACAGGCTTACAACTGGAAGATTTACCTGCAAGTCTGAAGGACTCAGGAGGCCTGGCAACCGCCATAGTGGCAGAGGTTGTCGGTATGAGCTTGCTGTCCGAACAAAGAACAGAGGCTTCAGACACTGGAGCCAGCCTAGCAGCTCCTGATCCAGCTGAAGAGGCAATAGGCGGAAGGTCAGAAGACAAAATGGAAGCCAGAGACCCAAGGGACTCTGAAATGGTCTCAACCGAGGCCTGCGGTTCAAAATCCATGGACTGCAGGGGCTGCAAAAACACCTCACTGGCTACCGTAGGTCTGACGATCAACTTATCATATGAAGACTTGACCTTCTGAAGCATGTCATGGTCCTTGTCCTTACGCTTCTTAGGGATATCCGAAGCCTGAAGACCAGAGGACACCATACCGACAAACTTAGGCCACACTCCAAATTGCTTAGCTACAAGCTTAGCCCGACTATGAATAGTACGTGGATTAAAGGAAGCACAGAGGTCACAATTAGGAATGTCGTGGTCAAGGCCTAAATAAATAATACAACAGAAATGAAAATCTCTATGGGAATCTGCTTTCCACAGGTAAGACAGTTATTGACTTTTTCTGACATTCGTTAAGGCAAGAAAAGAGGATCCCCAATGGTGTACTTGGCTGTAGTTGACTTCAACTTTGGAGTCGGAAACCAAAAAGGTAAACTGCCAACCGGCACTCGTGCAAAAATGCTTCTGCTTCGGGCTCCGCGGGAAGGAAGACTGAGGAAGTGACGTTGGGTGACTCCTTTTGTATTGGACTTCCTGACGTCCTTTACAACCGACAGCCAATGTCATATTTACTTACCTTTATTATTCTGGCAGATTGGGGGCTACCAGGAGCCAGATAACCCATTGGTTAGGACTGCAACAGTGAAACACGAACATCTATATGTTGTGTATATTAAACTACTGGTGCAGAAGTGCGTGTTCAACTGTATGTTATATGTACTGAGCTTCAAGAATGTAACCAGTGTACCCTACTGGAAAAGAACAGAAATGTATGTAAACTACACACCTGTGCAAATGTATGTTTTAATAGTAGAATCTGGAACACACAGAGTTAAGCTGCAAAATGTCAAGAAAATAGTCGTGTGTTTTACGATTGTGTTCTCTCTCGGGTAAGCAGACAATGTCTAAAAGCTAGAGGTTTCCCTATAGTCTTGAAAGAAATAATTACTAGGTTTCAAATGTAGACATCTAATTGTTTTACAACTTCCAGTTCTGAGGAGACATCTGAGAGATGTGTATTTTTTCACATAGAAATGGTAAATTTTGTTAAGTTTCTGTTAGCCTGAAAACTGAAGGTAGAGGACAGAGTGATGTCATCCAGGCTAACCCAGCATTAATATGTGATCATTTAAGAACTCTTAGAGACACAGAGAGAGAGAGAGAGAGAGAGAGAGAGAGACTGGGCATTTCGTATCTTGTCTTGGACCTAGAAACATCCATCACCTGCATTTGCCTTGCTCTATAAGCAAGTTATTTAGGGCATAGCATCTTTTAGATATAGATAGGTATATTAAGTAGATTAGGGCAATTATGATATGAAAAACTCAGAATGGGATCAATAAATGAGCATAGTTCAGGAAGAGACCTAATGTTGTATTCATAATGTTGTTGCTTTTAGAAGTGATTATTTTCTTAATTGATTAATTCTTTAGTTACTGTCTGTGTGTTTTGTATATAAGGAAGGGATGTTATCTGCTGCTTTATGTACACTGAAGGGTTTTTACCTGAAAGCTTTGTCTTATTAAACAGCTTTTTGTTGAAGTTGTGTTGCTGAGTTTGTATTTTTACTACTGGTTGCTTGGTATATGAACAGAGTCTTTATTCTGTATCTTGGTTGGCATTGTTAGGGTAGAAAAGGAAGCAAGCAATTAGGTGTGTTTGAGGACATCCATGCAGATGCCCTGACAGGGAATGATTTTGATAATGCAGTAATCCTATGTGCATGCAGTTACACGCAAGCAAGCTTGAAGACAAGAATCTGGGTCTGGTAGCGTGGGGCAGACCCAGACAGACTGCACACTTAGAGCCAGAAATGGCGAGGTGGTTACTTCAGGGAGGGTGCTACCCTGTACCAGCAAGACGGAAGGTGAGCCACAACTGCATGAGAGTACTGATGTTCCCTTGGACAGAGTGACTGCAAGGGCAGAAGTGAGTAGTAGCATCTGGGCTGACAATGAGGCACCACTGTCAGACAATACCAAACTTGCTGTGGAAGGAGAATTGGAAAGGGTGGAGGCAGATGCAGTTCTCAGACCTTACATTACAAGACCTGAGGGAGGTAGCTAGTGAGGCACCTGATTCTCAAGGGAAGGGGAAATCTGTATACTGGGACAAAGGGTTACTGTATAGAGTGTGCACCCCTAAGGCAGGGCTAGAGGGTGACAGAATACAGCAGTTGGCAGTGCCCAGAGCCTACCGACTGGCACTTCTAGCCATAGCCCATGATATTCCCCTTGCAGGTCATATGGGGATAAAGCGTACAAAGACATATATTATGCAAAACTTCTATTGGCCTGGGATTTCCAGAGATGTAACAGGGGACTGCAGGACCTGTGAGCAGTGCCAAAAGGTAGGCAAGGCAGGAGACAAAGTGAAAGCTCCTTTGATGCCTTTGCCTGTGATTGAGGAGCCATTTCAGAGGTTAGCTATGGATATTGTGGGGCCTCTGAGTACCCCAAGTTCCACAGGGAAAAACTATATCCTAGTGGTAGTAGATTATGCTGCCAGATATACTGAGGCAGTGGCTCAGTCCTGCATTGAGGCAGAAAAGGTGGCAAATGCTTTGTTAGAGATTTTCAGCAGGGTAGGTTTTCCAAAAGAAAAAGTGACTGACAGAGGTGCCAGTTTCATGTCAGACCTGCTGGCTTGTCTGTGGAAATACTGTGGTGTGAAGCACCTAAAGACCACCCCCTACCATCCCCACACTAACGGTCTTGTTGAGAGGTTAAACTCTACACTCAAGACAATGCTACAGGCATTTGCAGACCAGTTTAAGAGGGATTGGGACAAATATTTTGCCCCATCTGTTTGCTTACAGAGAGGTTCCCCCAGGAATCCACAGACTTTTCACCCTTTGAGATGTTGTATGGGTATAGGGTGAGGGGACCTCTAGATATGATTTGAGATGAGTGGGAGGATTAGTGTGAACTCCACAAAGAGTCTGTTGTGGCATATGTCCTAAATATTAGGACAAGGCTCGGGGAACTCATGGGCTTGGCCCAGGAGAACCTCGCAGAAGCCCAACATCAGAAAAAGGTCTGGTATGACAGGAATGCTAGAAAGCATACTGCACGGCAGCAGGTAATGGTTCCCACTCCTGTCAGACTCAAAAAGCTACAGGCAGCTTGGGAGGGACCCTACAAGGTGGCAAGGAAATCACTGATGTTAACTACATGGTAGAACTGCTAGGCAGGGGCACAAATTGCACCATGTTAATATGATGAAACCTTACCATGAGAGGGAGGTCCTTGTATTGAGCATTTGCAGTGGATTGCAGGAGTCGTCTGAGGGGGATCTGGTGACTGATCTCAGTGAGGCTCGGACTGACACCTCAGTGGAAGGGGTAGCTATGTCCCAGCAGTTATCCCCTACCCAGGTTCGAGAAATCCGAGCAGTGTTACAGCAGTTTGGGGGCATGTTCACTGGGAAACCAGGGTGCATCACCATGTGGATACAGGACCCCAAAGGCCTATTAACAGCCCCTTACAGGGTGCCTGACAGAGTCAAACAGACTGAGGGAGGAGATGTAGGAAATTTTGGAACTAGGGATAATTCAGGAGTCCAGCAGCCCCTGGGCCTCCCCAGTGGTGCTGGTACCAAAGAAGGATGGCAGCACCAGGTTCTGTGTGGACTACAGGAAATTAAATAGTCATATGGAATCAGATGCTTACCCCATGCCTAGCACAGATGAAGCCCTAGAGCAGCTGGGTGGGGTGAATTATCTTACCAAGGGTTACTGGTAGGTGCCCTTGACTCCCAGTGCTAGAGAGAGAGGTCAGCCTTTGAGACTTTTTGGCTTGTATGAGGTTACAAAGATGCCCTTTGAGATGAAAAATGCCCCAGCGACTTTCCAGAGGCTGGTAGATCATATCCTAGCAGGAGATTTTGCCCTTAATTATCTAGATGATATTGCCATCTACAACCATTCCTGGCAAGAGCACCTTCAGCATGCCTGGGAGGTGCTGGGCAGACTACAGAGGGCAGGGCTGACCATTAAGCCTAGCAAATGTCAGGTGGGTATGGCAGAGGTCTCCTACCAGGGACAGAGTGGGGAGTGATAAGATCAGGCTAGAACCCACCAAAGTGGAAGCCATTCAGGCATGGCCTGCCCCTGTTACCAAAAAGCAGGTGAGGACATTAGGGATAGCTGGGTACTATGGAAAGTTCATCCCCAGTTATAGTACCATAGCTGCTCCCCTCACAGACCTCGCAAGGAAAAACAGGCCAGATAAGGTAGTGTGGACTCCAGCATGTGAGCAAGCATTCCAGAAGCTTAGAGCAGCTTTGTCAGGCCCCCCTGTGTTACCCAATGCAGATTACAGCAAATAATTTGTTGTGCAGGTAGGTAGATGCTTCAAACCATGGTGTAGGGGCTGTACCTAGCCAGGTTTCTTCAGAGGAAGATAAATAAGCACCCAGTGGTTTAGCTCAGTCTTAAGCTCCAACCCAGGGAGGAATGCTATGCAGCTGTAGAAAAGGAATGCCTAGCCATAGTGTGGGCACTGCAGAAACTTCAGCTTTATCTATATGGAAGGAAATTCACTGTACTTACAGACTACAATCGCTTAACATGGCTACATCGAGCCAGCAAGCAAAATGCCAAGTTACTAAGGTGGAGGCTAGGGTTGCAAGCATATATGACAGTGCAGCACCGCAGAGGGTTTAGCAATGCCAAGGTAGATGGGCTCTGAAGACAGGGAATGGGGTAAGGTATTCCCAGAAAGGTTCACCTTCTCAGGTAACGTTTCTCAAGGGTCACTTGAAAAACTAGCTTGAGTTTTCGGGGAAGGGAGAAATGTGACACGGCCAGCCCAACTACCTGGAATTTTGTGGATAGTCGTGTCTCATTTGTGAATATTAGTAGGATTCATATGCTTGTCTTACAAATGTAAGAACACAATATGTTATGTGCATATTAAACTACTGGTACAGAAGTGTGTGTTGAACTGTATGTTGTATTCTGAGCTTCAAGAATGTAAACGACGGTGTACCCTACTGGAAAAGAATAGAAATGTATATACACTATATATCTGTGCAAATATACGCTTTAATAGTAGAAGCTGGAATATACAGAGTTAACTTGCAAAACTTCAAGAAAATAAGTTGAAAGATGTTTTACGATTGTGTTATCTCTCAGTAAGCAGACAATGTCTAGAGCTACAGAGGTTTTCCTACCGTCTTGAAACAGAAATAATGACTAGGTTCCAAACGTAATGTATTTTACGACTTCCAGTTCTGAGCAAGCATCTGACAGATATGTATTTTTCACATTTCTGTTACATTTTAAGTTTTTGTTAGCATGGGAACTGAAGGCAGGTGACGGAGTGACGTCATCCAGGCTAACACAGCAGTAATGTGTGCATTAATTTAAGAACTATCTCCGATAGAGACAGGGCATTTTGTATCTTGTCGTTGGCCTAGAAACATCCATCATCTGCATTTGCCTTGCTCTGCAAGTTATTTAGGGCATGGTATCTTTTAGATATAGACAGGAATATAGTAAATATTAGTTTAGATGTTTTCTGTATTTGAGACTGTCCTGCAATGTTTTAAAATATTTACTGTGGTTATGAACTTTGTAGTTACTGTGTTTGAGTATTGTCTTGTTCTTTTATCATTAAATATATTTAAGCCTATTTTGTGGCTATTTGTGAGACAAATTTAAGCTCTTAGAGTACCTGGATATGTATTTGGTGACAATGTACAGGCCCACCCCTAAATAGCCTTGCTCTTGGTCAGACTACCATTTGGATTAATAGTAACATTACACAGTAAGACTGGGCAGCCTTTGGTAAGAGCCTTAAAGTAGTTAAGCAGTGGCTGGTGGCAGCTGGTACTACCTTATAGTCTGGGCAGAAGGGGTCATAGCTACACCTGTGCCAGCCTTTACCAGGTGTGTGATTGTGTATAAATCAAATCTCAAAGTGTGCGTCAGCTACTTGGCCAGGGACATGAGGCACTGGCTGGACAGAGGATGCTGGGCATTTTGGCTTGGCCACTCAGCTGAGATCTCAACCCTATAGCTGTGTCAAGTGAGTTTTATTGGGGATAGGGAGAAACCAGCCCCAGACTGATTTCTGTGTGCTCTTAAGGGAAATTGTACTTTACTGTGTGAGCACTTGTCATCTGCTACTGGTGAGGATTGAGGCTCCTTGATTACCAGACCAGTGCAGGGGCTTCGCAGTAAACACTGAAACACACATTAAGTTACTGGGTGCAATCATTAACAACCAACTTACATCTGATCTACATGTACTAAACTGTATATAGAGAACACATCAAAAACTTGGAGTGTTTTGCAGAAACAAAATACCTCACAAGTGAATCAAGACCTGCTCTTGCCAATGCCTTTTATCCCATCCTTCTCTATGCCTCTCCAATCTTAACCAGCCTCTCACGGCCAAGCTTGAACCAACCTACAACAAAGTTGCCAGTTCACTGCTAACCAATCCTACAATTCTCACCACTGTCTTTCGCTACAATCTCCACACTGGCTAGAACTCCCCCATCTACTCTTACGCACCCCAAATGTCCCCAATTCACTCCATCCTTAAACCCTCCTCCTGCCCTGCCATCTTTTCCCTTATACCCCTACACACACATACACACACTAAAGCAACAGTGGTTAAGTCCTGGTTTTCTGAATGCATTTAACTTCAACTGCCAGCATAGTTCTTTTTTCTCCAACACACCACTGATGTGTCTTTCAAGCTCATCGATCTCCATACAATCCAGAATGATAAATTTAAAACCAGAATGTCTGGGGTGTTCTAAGTGTTGGGATAAGGCATTCCTCTGGCATTTATGTCTGACATGAGAAAGATGATCTGAAATCTTCCTTTTCAATTTATTCATTATCTTACTCACATAAAATGCAGGATAGTCATTACACACACACCTATATACAACTTTTTCAACATTACAGTTACCGCCTGCTAAAGATTTAATCACCATTTTTTAGGATGGGGCCACTCAAATGTGTCACACTCCAAGTATTCACAAAAACTGCAGTTAGGTGGCGCACAGATTTTAGTGCTCATGCCATCCTGGTGTTCCTTATTTTTGTTTTTCTCAAAGCTATGCATGTTTCAGCTCTTTTTATATACAAAAGTAGGATGATCTAAAACTCTTACAAGAAGCTGATTGTCAGTGATGATGGCTCAGTTCTCCTTAATAATGGCTTTAATTGTACTGAAATCTCAAGTGTAAGTTAGAACGCAACTGTCCTTAAATTTTCTCTTCTTTTGGGTCAAGGTATCCTCGTTGCATAATTCTACCAAAAGGCCTATTCCACACAGAGTTACTGTTAGTTTTACAATCTCTAATGGGATCCAGGATCATATGCAACACGTTTGATTCGTATCCTCAGGTTAAGAAATCATTTTCAAGATCATTTATATTTTTGAGAAAAGGGGTCAAATCTGTGGTAATGTGCGCTAATTTGTAGTCTTGTGGTTTTATTACATTGTGCTTAGTTTTTACTAGATGCATACTATCTCTGTGAAGTCAGTAGTTAACTCTTGCTGGTTTCCTGTAGAAGTTGCCAGTTTTTCTGGTCTTTATCAATACTGACAGTTAAAGGAAATGCATGGACTCAGAATTGATGGAACATGCAAATTTCAGAAACGAAGTGGAGTTATTGATGTAATGGATAAACCCAGTGAGTTTACATTTCTCACCTTGCCAGACTTTGAATACATCAATAAAGCAAAGTATCTGGTCATAAAACTCTGGTATTCACTTTGCAGTATACATTCCACCTCCCACTTGCCTAAGGCTACAATGGCCAGGTTAGGGGCCATAACTGCATCCATGGCTATCTCCCTCGTTTGTTTGTAAGCCTGGCCGCTGAACCTGAAAAAAAACTCACCACCAATTTTACTAACTTTCCCAGCATTCAGTTTGCCCTTCTGTGGCATTGTTCCTTCTGCTATAAGCCCTCAGTCGCTGCTTCAATACAGTATATATGTGGTAACAGTGTACAGGGCATCAACATCAGTATTTACCAAAATGCTTTGTTCATTTACATACACACTTATTTTTCTTAAAAATCAAGAAAATCTAAAATAAAAGAGGAATTCTTTTCAACAAAAGGCAGAAAAATAAATTCTAAGTATATGGCAGTGGCCTCCGATATAGAAACTCCACTTGCAAAAACAGGTCTGTAAGGTGAGTCTTCCCTATTGTTATGGGGTTTGGGAATCCTGAAAAAATTAAGTAACTTAGGGTGAGAAGTATTCAAATACTCAAAGCTTTCATTAAAGTTCTTCATTAAGTACTGTGGTTAGCTTATCTTTCCATTCTACATGTGCAGTTTTAACCTCCTCAAAGGAATGCTTAGAACGAGCATGTTCACAGCATGTTTTCTATTTTCATTATATAATTCAGTATCAAACAAATATGCCCCCACCCTTGCCAGCCTTCATAACACGTTTAAGTTCTAACATTGCTCAAATTCGTAATTGCTAATATCTCATCCTTTGAAATATTATAAAACTTGTGTTTTGATTTTTTTTTTTTTTGAGAGCCTTTCTTATGTCAAGCTTGCATTTCATCTTTAAGGCTGCAAGTGTGGGATGCAGTGGGAGAAAAAAGTGCAGTCTCTTTTAATTTTGTTATTCAATGGGTTTACCTTTCTCCATGTTTTTTTCCTTGTAAAATACAAGTTTCAAATTCAACTTTCTCACATACAGATCTAAATCAATGAAGGCCCGTCTCTCATCGTTCCTTCCCTGAGGTATGGATGCAAGTCCTCTGTTAAGCACTTTTTATTCAAGTGCTCCCCGTGGTTTCTTCGAATGATCCGAGAGCCTAGGGGCTAATTCCATCTGCAGGCTCGTGACCCTGATGGATAGTTGTTGTTCCAAAGGTACCTCAACTTTCTTGCCCGTCTATTGCTTCTTCCTCCAGTTGCTCTGGTTCTCCCTCTTCAGTTCAGATGGTTGTTCACTTCTCTCTAGAACCTCAAAGGGCTTTACCTCTGGCTACAGTTGTAACTGTTGTGATGACTCCTGCTCATGTGTACTGGGCTCTGGTGATATGAGCCCTGGGAGTTGTACTGTGGCTGGGTAGGACTCCAGTGTTCTCTCATGTCTGTCTCTGGGGTCTGAGGGGTACTGGATGGTCAGTCGGTCCTCTATTTAAATACCTCGGCTATTTACTCTTTAAAACAACCCTGCAATGTTGTATATTAAATGAGAAAAAGTGATCTGAATGCATTTCTTAGCCCTGGTCAATCACTTCCAAGTAATTACTCATCATTGATATATTTATTACTAGATATATTAAATGTTGAGAAAGTCCTGTTTACGGTCTAGTACAGGAAATTCCAACTTTCAGTCTACAGCTGGTGCCATGGGCATTAGTATTGTGTTTCTTACTCCAAGTAGCATTCTTTCATTACCAGGTTTCATTCCCGATTCCTGGCTTTGAACCATTTGCTCAAAGTTATCTACCTTAACGGTCACTGCTCCAATCCATTTCAAAAGACTTCTGATACACCCTGATGTGAACTTTTCACTGTACACCAAGGCAATCTTTCCACCCACAACAGCTCTTCTATTCATTGCTACCCTAAACTTATTTTAAGGGTATTTGTTGGCCCCTTTTCTATTTGCAGTCTGTACTAGTAAGACTAGCCAAATACCCTCAATAATGAGGCCAATGGTAGTTGCAATAAATTTTCTGCTATGGAAGTCAGCAACCAGTCTCTGGTAACTTATTAGCTTAAGAGACTTTTCTGATGGCTGGCTCCACGGTGCTGAAAGATAGAGTCTTTAATATGAGCCAAATGGCTCAAAGGCATGAGATGGTTGGACTGAGTGGGGGTGGGGGGGGGCAGCTGTTCATCCATCTTGTGGAAGGGAAAGAGTCTGGTCCAATGCAATGGCAACACTTGCAGAAAAGTATGATAAGCTACAGATGAGTGCTTGGCTGTGTCAAGCTGCATTTGAACAGCTTTAACCATACATGTATATATGAAAGCAAACACTTGAGGTAAGGTGCTGTAGACTATATTGGATAGATCACTGCCAGTGGTTGGAGTAAGTTAATAAATGAAAAACACCGACAACTGCTTGCATAAACACCCTGAACTTCCCATACCAAAACAAAACAAAATCACTGCAACAGGCCATTTGCTTCTCAGCGAAGAGGAGTGTGAGCTTTGAAAGCCATGTCTATACTTATTTTACAAAGCATGCAACTCCTTACACTCCATTTTTAAGTTCATTAATTTTTTTTTCTCTATTAAAATTTTAAATGCAATTGTCAGTCTTCTTTGGAAAAATGGAATTCTCAGGGCCACTGGCAAAATTAAATATGTAGTCTAGAATTTTACATTTTACATTTTTATTTACTGAAAAAAGGAAGCATAGTGTGCACTTCAACTTCACAGTTGAAACTTTACCAGTGGTTGACCTATATATTTATCTATAAAAACTAACCAAGAAAGGCAGCAGTACAAAGCAAATGCTTCATTCAACATTCATCACATGGAATACATGCTCATACTGTATCGTAGCGTTTAAATTTATATACAAAAATTCTTACAGGAATATTCAGCTTTACAGCATCTACAGGTTGTTGGAAAGGCCAGGAAAAATTGTGTCTCCATACAGCTGGCATCACTACTTTCCGCAAATATTGAAGCTGGTTTGTCAAACGTCCAGGTCTTCTGGGATTCAAGTAATCTGGTGGAGAAGGGTTAACTATAGTCTGCTGCAGCCCTTTAATATCGCACATTTTTAAATTACTTCAGCAATGGTGGGAAGTTCCTTAATTCAGAGAAAAAATGCACAAACAAAGCTCCTTTACCATCAAGGAAAGGCATTTCTGATCTGCAAAATATAAATTTGGACATAAAAGCCAAAGGAAATGCAAAAGCACCATAAATACATTACACACTAATTAAATGTCTGCAGCACTGCAAACAAGAATATAATTGTGTGAAGTACTTGTTATAACAGAAAGCAATCATCGTGCCCAAAGCTGAGAAATGGAAAGCAGTAAACACTTTATACATTCATACATGCAAAAGCTGTCATGAATTAGCCCAATGGATATACAAATAACTCGGCGTACACAAGCATGTCACAATAAACACACAAATATAAATGTATGCTACAAAATACAGTTGTACAAGTCCTAACTACATGAAGTACAGTTGTGTAAAATCTTAACAGATGTCCTTTTCACTGTTGCAGTATCCATAACCTGTAAGATCTACTGCCACGGACAGCCTAACATCCAGCCAGTATACCAAAGCCTTCACATCCTTCTAGCATTGTTGACTAGATGTACAAACATCCATTTCCACAACTGAAGTGCCCCTGAAGAACTACAGCCACATCAGTAAAAAGGAGAACATTATCCTGGGAACTATCGACGTATTAGCCTGACGAGCCTAGTCTGCAAGGCCATGGAACTCAAACAAAGACATTGGTAACCTCCAAACTCTTCATCCCACCCAGTTCGGGTTTGTGAAAGGCAGATCATGCCTCCTAAACCTGATCGACTTCTTTGAGGCAGTCACCAAAGCCGTGGATGAGGGTAAGTTGGTTAACACAACCTATCTTGACCTTGCCAAGGTTTTCGACACCATCCCCCATTCTGGAATTATAGCTAAACTCGCTAAACTAGGTATAAATCCCTGTGTCACAAGATGGGTTGCCAACTGGCTCACTGACACCCACACTGTAAAAGTTGCAGACTCCCAATCTGACCTCAAAGCAGTGACGAGTGGAGTACCACAAGGTTCCGTCTTGGGACCTCTCCTGTTTGGTATCTACTTCTATGAAGTACAGGCTAACACAGAAGGCCTCTGGCTAACGAAGTTCGCAGATGACTGCAAACTAGGAGCCATAGTCAAGTCCCCAAATGATGTGGATATCCTACAGAAGGGCCTCACTGAGACAGATGCCTGGTGTCAGAGCCATGGCCTCATGCTCAATGCCAAAAAGTGCAGTGTCATCCCCTTGGGTAAAAACTCTGTACCCATGAACTACCACATAGGCAGCAATCTACTTAACACCAAATGCGTGATAAGATACCTTGGGACCCAGGTGGACAGAAGCCACTCCTTTGATAGTCACATCGCCACAGTAGTCAGGAAGTCCTCCTACGTGGCACACCTCATCGTAAAAAGGTTCTCATCCAGGAAAAAAGAGGTCATTGTTCCCCTCTACTCGTCACTCAGACCCATTATACAGTACAACGCCCCTTTTGGAATGTACCTCAAGACATCTGCAGCAGGTGGAAAGGCCAAACAAGTACCTCACAGAGAGGATTACTGGCCTCTAACAAATGCCCTACACTGACCGCCTCAAAAAACTCCAGCTTTACTCCGTAGCATATTGCCTACTCCGAGGTGATCTCTGCCTAACATATAAAGCTATGTCAAACCCAGAGCTGTTGGACATGCTACACCTAAAGAAATCCCAATCCCTCCGAGTTACACGCTCTAGGGACCTAAACCTTGTCACCACAATAAACAGGACACGTTGGAGGGATAGATTCCTGTCCCAGAGACTTCCTATACTCTGGAACAAGCTACCCATCTATATCAAGCAAAGTTCTTCATTTGCACTCCAAGAAAAATCTTGATGAGTGGATGGGAAATAGGAAATACACCCCGGGGATCACTTCTGTCTCTCTGCTGGACAGTGGCACAGGAAAATAACTTTCTTGGGTGGTGTAAGCTATGGAACCCTGCTGGCTAGGCTTACGTAGGCCCTTGGGCCGATAGCCTAGTACCTACCTATGAACCTATGCACATCCAGAGGGGAAAAAAATAGAAGTTATGTTCTTACCATAACGTTCCATGTTAGTTGTCTTCTTCTCGCCTTCTTCTTGCTGGATGGGTTCGGAGCCGACCTCGGCTCCGACTCGGCCACTCTAAAAGCTTGAGAGTTGGTTCCACCGGCTCGAGGCTCCCCTTATATCCCACAATGCCAGGCGTGAGTTACCTCAGATCTCGTTTGTAAGCTAGGCCCAGCTTATAATAGTAACAGAATAACTATAAACAAAGTCCACCTCTATAAACCAGGGAGAAGAGAAGGGTGACCTACATCCTGATCCAGGAAAATATGCACAGTAGCATATACCTAAAGTAAGAGGTGGTAGAAAGAGAGGTCACAATCAAAACTCCTCTAGGTCTGTCCAGGCCAGGGGAAGGAGGGTGGGGCCTTAAGAAGAAGCGAGAAGAAGACAACTAACATGGAACGTTATGGTAAGAACATAACTTCTATATGTTAAGTTGTCTATCTCGCCTTCATTCTTGCTGGATGGGACCGCGTCCCTAGCACCTTGTCCCAGGTGGCCTAACGGAACAATCTCTTGAGAACAGTGGAACCAAAGTTAGCTCTATGCCTAGAAGCTAAATCCAACTTATAATGAGAAATGAAAGTGTGAGGTGTAGCCCAAGTAGTCGCTGCACAAATGGTGTCAATAGGCAGTCTGTCTTGGAAGGCTATAGAAGTAGCCAAAGCTCTGGTGGAATGGGCTTTAGGTTTGTTAGGCAGCTTTTGGTGTCTAATTTCATAAACAAGGGAAATCAGAGATGTTAGCCATCTAGATAATGATACCTTTGAAACTGAAAGTCCCTTTCTGCCTTCTGCCTTCTGCATAGGAGACAAACAGCTGGTCAGATTTTCTGAATTGTTTGGTTCTATCCAAATAGTACCTTAACTGACTATGAACATCTAGCCAATGCAATTTTTGTTCAGACCTATTAGAATATTCTGGAAAAAACACAGGGAGATCAATGCTTTGATTAAGGTTAGACGCCGAGGCTATCTTAGGTAAAAAGGACGGGTTGGTTCGTAAAGATACCCTGTCCTTATGGAACAACAGATAAGGAGGTCGACAGCTGAGTGCATGAAGTTCTGAAACTCTTCTAGCTGAAGTAATAGCTACCAGAAAGAGAGTCTTCCATGATGGCAATTTTAAAGAACAGGAGGCTGCAGGTTCGAAAGGGGGGAGAATCAAAGAACTAAGAACTAAATTTAGGTCCCAAGGAGGAGGAGGATTTCTTATAGGAGGTCTGAGTAGAAAAACTCCTTTCAAAAAGGCTTTGCAAATCTTGTGGGACATTATGGCAGACTCTGAAATGCCCACATGAAAGTTAGAAATAGCTGCCAGTTGAACTTTAAGAGTAGAAGGAGATGAACCTGCATGGAAGAGTTCAGCTAGGAAATCAAGGTCCATTTGGATGGAAGCAGTGAAAGGATCTATGTCCCTTCCTTGAGCCCAATGGGCGAAACGTTTCCACTTACTCAAATAAATCTTTCGAGTGGAAGATTTATGGGAAGCTATCAAAATATCTCGGACAGAGTGAGATATTTGAGGAAGCCTGGCTAAGGTTGGAACTGGAGGAACCAAGCAGTGAGGTTCAGAGAGGGAAGGGAGCGATGAAACTGACCCGACTGATGGATCAAAAGATATGGAACTAGGTCCAGATGCCAGGGTCGCTCCAACAGAAAATGATGAAGAAAGGGGAACCAAACCTGTCGAGGCCAGTAAGGAGCAATGAGGATCAACGAGGCCTTCTGAGCGATAGCTTTCTGTATCACTTGAGAGATTAGTGGGAAGGGAGGAAATGCATACAGAAGTCCCGGGGGCCAAACTTGGACTAGAGCGTCTCTGTTGGGTTGGCCTGGTAAAGGGAATAGGGTGAAATAATCTCTGCACTTGCTGTTTTGGGGAGTAGCAAAAAGGTCGCAGCAAGGCTGACCCCACTTGAGAAAAATTTCTCTCACAACAGAGTCTTTCAGAGATCACTCGTGAGGTATGAGGATAGCTCTGCTCAATTTGTCCGCGATTTGATTGGACTTCCCGGGGATGTGCGTTGCTATCAGAAACCACTGAGAAGAAATCGCCCATTGCCACAGTCTGAGTGCTTCTCGACACAAGGGGTAGGACCTGGTTCCGCCTTGTTTGTTGATATACCACACTACAGACATATTGTCCGTCTGGATTGCTATCGTTCCCAGGGGAAGAGAGTCTTGAAGGGCTTGCAACGCTAAAAACACTGCTCTCATCTCTAGAACATTTATGTGCAAGTGGCATTCGTCTGGTTGCCATGTGCCCTGGACAGTTCTGCCCTGATAATGCCCCCCCCCACCCGATCAGGGAGGCGTCCGTTGTCAGAGTAGCAACCGGAGGAAGGGACAAAGGTCTTCCCAACAAGAGCTGAGGGAAGACATCCACCACAGAAGATGATTTCTGCATGTTTGCGTAATCATGATGGTGTGGGACATCGGAAGTTGCTGGTATGACCATTGCATGAAGAGCATCCATTGAAGGATTCTCATGTGGAATCTGGCTAATGGAAGCAGAGGTATGGCAGCCGCCATAATCCCCAACACTTTCAGAACTAATCTGGCTTTGATTCTGTTGCTGCTGAAGAGGAGCGAGACCAGTTTGTGTATGTCTGTTATTCTCTGATCTGTTAGTCTCGCAGACATGTTGACTGTGTCTAGATTTGCCTATGAAGGTAATAGTACGACAAGGCGACAAAACAGACTTTTCGCAATTTATTGAAATGCCTAAATTTTGACAAATGCGAAAGGTGTAGTCCCTGGCCAATAGAAGAAGATGCTTGGTGGGAGCTGTGAGGAGCCAGTCGTCCAAATATGGAAACACCTGGAATCCTTGACGTCTCAGGTGAGAAGCTACCACTGCCATGCATTTGGTAAACACCGGGGGCAGTGGTGAGACCAAAGGGCAGGGCCCTGAATTGAAAATGACTGGTTCCCAGCCTGAAGCGGAGGAATCTTCTGGAGCGTCTGTTCATTTTTATGTGATAGTACGCATCCTGAAGGTCTATAGAGCACATCCAGTTTCCCTTTCCCAATAGGGGAAGGATGGACTGCAGCGTGACCATCCGAAATCTTGTTTTCTTGACTGACTTGTTCAAGATACTGAGATCCAAAATTGGTCTCCAGTCCCCTGTTTTCTTTGGAACTAAAAGAACCTGGAGTAGATTCCGGATCCTTGCTGGTCTGCTGGAACTGGCTGTATTGCTCTTTTTGCAAGCAGCTTTGAAATTTCCAAAGCTGCAAGATCCCTTTGAGCGGGTGGAACATCTGGAAGGGATTTTTTTGATTGGTTTGGAATGCGAACAAAGGGAATGGAATAGCCTTCGGAAATGATGGACTGTACCCATTTGTCTTGAGTCAGGGATAGCCAGGCTTCTGGGTACAGAGACAATCTTCCCCCGAATGCCTCCGAAGGTGGGCAGTCGGGCAACACCTCAGGGATGCTGAAAGGGCTTATCAGAGAAGGCTTCTCGATTGCCCTGGTTCTGGACCCCCTGCCTCTAGGGCGGCGTCTACCATTGTTGTTCCCCCTCTGCCTCTGGCGGGAACCGACTCTGTCGTCAGGCGAAGTCCCTTGAGATTGTTTATGAACCACATTTTTCCACTTTTCTGGCCTTTGGGGTAAGGCCTAGAAGGAGTGGAGAAACGGACTCGACGGCAGAAAGAGTCTTGCCATCGGTCACGCACCTAGGCAGGGTTTCTTTCAGTTGCGGACAAAAAGAGATGATCCATCAAACGGGAATTAGTGAATGACGTTTTAAAGGGGTCCGCAAAGTTGCATAGCCGCATCCAGGCATGCCTGCGTAAGGCCACACCTGTCCCTGCGGCCCTGCTCGCTCCATCAGCCGCATAAGAGAGGAGGCGCATGGAGGAGTTAGCTATGGAGTTCAGGGTAGCCAGCTGAGTGTTCATCTTGTCCTGAAAACCCGCAGCCGTAGGATCCTTCAACATGTCACTCGCTTCTTTGATCAAGTCCCTTTGAAGACGAGTAAAATGGCATAGGTAATTCAGCGAACGCATAGCAAAGGTCGCTGACGAGAACATCCGCTTCCCGTACCTGTCCATAGACCTAGATTCCTTGTTAGGTGGATGGACAGGCACTGAAGGATCAGCTAGTTCCTTCTTAGTGGCAGCAGCAACCACCATAGCATCCACAGAAACTCCTTTTGTCAGAAATTGTTTATCTGTTGGTGCCGTGATAAATTTTGAGGGTCTCCTGGGAGTGGGGTCCACTGAATCAGGAGCCGTCCATGCCTTTTTTGCTACCACCTGCATGAGGGGGTCAAAGGGGGGAGACACCCAGGAGGTGGAAGGGCGAGAGCCAAATGCCTCAAGGTACACAGATTCATCCTCCGAAGGGTTGAGGGCTGGCCGATTTATCCTCTGCTTGAGGATTTCTAGAATGTCTGCAAATGAGACATCTTCAGAAGGGGAACGGGGGGAACCCTCGGAATCCTCTAAATCTGTGTCAGAGGTGACGGACTCAGGTGAGTCTGTGTGTTTCCTCTTACACTTTCTCTTCCGAGGGGGCTCTTCTGCCAAATCAGGAGAGGCCTCGGAAGAGGATGAGATCCCCACAGGGGATTCCTGAGGAGCTGGCTCTCTGCGGTCTGGGATGAGGGAGTGAGTCGACTTGACCTGAGGCACCGAAGAGGGAGGGGCGGACGGAGCCGACTGTGGAGTTGAACCAGGTTCCAACACACTCCGCATGACCTCGAACGCACCCCTGTCAGGCAGAGCCAGAGGTCCCCGCTCCGAAAAGCTAAAAACCTCCCTCGGCACCGACAGTGATGGCTCCGAGGCCGATGTCGGAGCTGAACTCACCAGCGCCAAAGCTCCGAGGGGGAGAGCGGGGTCGGACAAGGGTCCGATGCCACTCACCCCCTCGGAGCCGACGAGGGAAGTCCGGCGCCGAGATTCTTCTAAGGAAGAAATCGGTGCCAACGATGGAGCCGAAGACATCTGTATCGGCTCCGACACTACCACAGTCTCGGTTCCGAAACGCCTCGGCTCCGAGCTCAACGGAGTCGGAGGAGGAACATAATGGGGGACAGGGTCAGGCATCGACTGATGAGTCGGGCTCAAGCATTTGGGCCAGTGCCTCGGACTTAAGAAGTCGACTCACTACCCTCTGAAGGTCATGGTCCGAAAGCCTCGATGACCTAGAGGAGTGAGATCTATGGCTCCATTCAGACAGCAAGGGAGATGCTGGAGCCGAATGAACGGAGCCAAGGGACGGTGACCTGGACCTCTTTCTAAATGTCGGTTCCGAGGGTCTAGTCGGAACCGACAAAGGAATTTCCAATACCTCGGCTCCAGCCGGAGCCGAGGAAACCACAGAAACTACAGTCTGAGACTCATCGGCTCCAGCCGGAGCCGATGTAGACGGAGGTTTCGAAGCCTTAGGTCTCGGCTCAGATGCTGGAGCCGAAGACCTAGAAGCCTTGGAGGGTTTTCCTGAAGGAACAGTAAGGGAACCCTCAGGCTTAAGTAAACCTCTTAAAATAAGTTTATTTTTTCTTTCCTGCAGGACTCTGGGGCTGAAGCCATGGCAAACAGCACAAGAGTCCTGCAGGTGTAAAGGTCCCAGGCAGTACACACAAGAAGTGTGACCGTCTGTCAGAGACATTTTCTGACAGCACGAGTCACACTTCTTGAAGCCTGAGACCTTCGAATCCTTGGACATGACAAGGAACAAGTGTAACCACACACAAACACAAGCACACCGATTACACTTAAAAAACTAAAAACAGAAATTAAACTAAGAATTTAGTTGTTTAATGTATAAATTCCCTACAAAAACACACACTCCAAGGGAATAGGAGGACCCGAAGGCCTAAGGGAAGAACTATAAGTTCTTAGGTAAAAAATTAAAGAAAAACTAGATTAAAGGGATAAAAGACCTTAAAGGTAAAGGGAAACTGTAAGGAAAACTAAATTAAAGGGTTTAAACTCAACTTTTAAACTAGTTCCTACACTAACCTGAAGCCGGTGAAGCAACACGTCTCGATAGCTGTAGCGGCAAACGAGATCTGAGGTAACTCACGCCTGGCATTGTGGGATATAAGGGGAGCCTCGAGCCGGTGGAACCAACTCTCGAGCTTTTAGAGTGGCCGAGTCGGAGCTGAGGTCGGCTCCGAACCCATCCAGCAAGAATGAAGGCGAGATAGACAACTTAACATCATGAGCGTGTGCCAAAACCCCTCCTCCAGCAAAGAGTTCCCAACAGAATGAAGAGAAAGGGGGCTAGGGAGAGACTGTACTGCAAAAGTGAAAAGGACAGTACTGTTCTTGTAAGATTTTACAAAACTGTACTATGTCATTCCATATCACTGTTGGAATATCTGTAACCTATGGGAGATTACCAAAGCTACTGAAAACAATGTGAAAAGAAGGGCACAGAGAAGCCCTCCACAAACCCATGAAGGATAACCCTGGCTCTGGAAAGGATAGCCAACTTGTGTGGACAGAGAACCAAGTAGCAGCTTATGGAAAGGATCTAGTATACAAACCCTTAAAGAAAGCTCCAGAAGAGGTAATGCCCTTGTAGAATGAGCCCTAACTGAAGCAGAAAGCCGTTTTCCATGAAAGGAGCAAAAAGAAATGTCCTTAGAAATCCAGGTTAAGACTGTGTACTTAGAAACCATCAATTAAATGCCCTTGTATGAAAGGAAACAAAAAGCTGCTCAGATTTGTGGACAGCCTTTATCTTGTCCAAATACCCAAGCTGCTATGAAGACTCAAGGTGTGAAGAACCTTACTAGCAGACTGCTGTGAAGGAAAAAAAAGTAAACTGGCTAAGAGAACGCTTTCACCACATTGGGCATAAAAGGATTAGTACGCAGAGAAACCCTTGTCCCTATGAAAAATCAAAATGGGAAGGATATCCATCAAAGGCTGAAGTAGCAACAAAGCAGTCTTCTAGGTGCAGTGTTGAGAAAAACAGTCTGGCTGGCTCAAAAAGGGAGCCCAAATCAGCTTTTCAAGGACAAATTTAAGGGCATAAGAGGGAGGAATACATTTTCTTGGAGGTCTGATAGAGAGACACACCTTTAAGGAACTGTTTTACCTCAAAGCAAGAGGCCAATGGTGGACTCAAGAGTAGACTAGCAAAAATTGCTGACAAGTGAGCTTTAATAAAATATGGTAAGCCTGCATGGATCAGTGCGCACAAGTAGGATTTTCTAGTAGTGCATTTTCTGGCCTTCTGTAGAACCCTAAGCATGTCCTAAGAAAGTGGTGTCTAAATGGGATCAAAATCCTATCAACCAGTGTCAACTAAAGAGTAGAAAAATGAAGGTGATTGAAAGATCCTCTGTCTTGTGTGACATGATCCATCCAGTGATGTAACTTGTGGTGAAAGCTCCTGGTCAGGTAAAAGAGGAAGGGAAACTAGTGCTGTCTGGGCCTAAAGGGGATCACCATAGCAAGATTTTTAGGGAGTCCTTCCTGATGTTGAGCAGGACTCTGGGAAGAGGAGGAAGACAAGGATATACATATAGGAACATCCCCTTCCAAAAAAATTACATGGCGTCCACCTTCCAATTCAGGGGATGTGGGACTAAAAGAAGCAAGGAAATTGCCTGTTCGGCGGGGAGGCAAAAAGATCCACTTGCGGAATAGTGATGCAGTGTTCAGAAACATCTCTGAAGCATCTACTCTCGAGGTTGTGTCCTGGACCTTCTCAGGGGGTCAACCACTAAGTTGTGCTCTGAAGGGATGCTGACTGTCTAAAGGGTTATCTGGACAGTCAAATCACAGATCGGAAGGGCTAGTCTGCAAAGAATGAAAGACCTTGATCAACCTCCACCCCATTTCTTTGCTGTGCAACATATCTGTCAAGACCATTAAACAGCCTAGGGACCAAAGAGAATGGACGGCTTGAAGAGCAAGAATGACCCTCCATTTCTTTTATGTTAATGTGGTTTGACTTCTGATGAAGAGGCCATAGACCCCAACCCTTCAGGTTGTTGGAAACAGCTCCTCACTCCAGATCAGAAGTGTCTGCGAATAGCTCCTGGGTAGGGGTAGAATTCTGATATGGCAGTCCCAGATTCAGGGAGATCTGCTGAATCCATGCAACTCAAGATCAAGACAAGGAAGGAAACTAACCTCCAGAGGGTGGTAATGCTGTAGCCAAGCCATCTTTAAGTACCACTGAAGTTTCCTCATGTTGAAGCTTGGCAAAGAGTGCATGGGGACAGATGCCATGAACTCCAACATTATGAGAAACTCCCTTGCAGAAATGAAAGAAAGGGGAAGCAATACTCAAAGCATGTTGTCAGAGATGGAACACCTTGGAAGATGGAAGATGAGCCAACAATGGAATGGCTTGAATTCCGCCAACCTGAAAAAAATGTGCTTTGAGAAGAAATTGAACTGGACCTCGAGGTTGATGGTGAATCCCAGACTGCACAAAAGGAACATTAAGTTCAGATCTTGCAAAAGCATGGATTGGGAAGAAGCCTGAAAAAGCAGGTCATCCAGATAACAAAATATCTAGATGCCCTGAAGTCTGCAGAAGGATATGACCAGGGGGGGGGGGGGTGACAGATGTGTGGGGATTATCCTTGGGGCCACAGAAAGACCAAAGGGCAAAACAAAGAACTGAAAATGAGAGGAAGATAAACGTAAAAACTTCCTGAATAGAGTGAATAAAAATATTCAGACAGATGTCCTTTAGGTCCAGGAAGACCAAAAAAAGACTGGAAGTAAGAGGGGAAATGGTATCTAGAGGGAAAGCATTTGATAGGAGGGAATCTTTAGAAAGGTATTTAGAAAGGAAATATCTAGGACCGGTCTCCAGGATCCATCTTCTGGAAATTAGAAATATTCTGAGTAAAGCCCTGATCATCTTTAGAATACTGGAACAGGCTGAATGGTGCCTTAATTTAGTAAATCCTGCAGAACTCCAGAAAAATATGGACGTTTGTCTGAAGGAGGTTGAGGAAGATCTGAGAATGGGGAATTTCCACACCATGAAATAACCATGATGGATAATGGGGAGAAGCCAAGAGTGTGAAGTTTTCTGTTTCCAGACAGGGAGGAAATGGCCCTGTTCTTGGTTGTAGTTTAAATTTGGTGGCATTTGCAGTGCCCGCCCCACTGTAGATTTGATCTAGGACACTCCCCCAGTCCCATTTCTTTACCACATTCTACCTAATAAACCCTTTCTCCACTTGCTTTTAGTCCTTTTTAATTTAATTACATGTTTTCAAACTGTGTGTGGACTAATATTGCTACATACTCAAGTGTGCCAGCTTGCACTGCATGTGAATTGTTTTTACTACTGTTTTTGCTACTTTTCTGAATAAATAAATAAATAAAAACTGTAAGCCTGTTTCCTACCTTTCCTGTAATTAGTGTTCCAGATACAGATTTGCTGTATCCAGGACTATATGTAAGCTTCCGAGCCCCCAAGCCTTTCTGTGTTGGAGGGAACCCTTCTAGCTTATCAGTGGGAGTGGTAAGCACTAGGTAACCTGTCTACCACATAAGGAGTGGTTCTGGCCCAGAATTTGTAGTTATTGGCCGTTTGGGCGGTCTTCCATCTCTCTCAACTTTCTGATTTAAAGGCCTGCATTTGCACTTGTTTCTGTCATGCAACTCCTGGGCCCATCTCATTTGCTCACAAAAAAAAAAAATCTGCTTTTACTGTATTTGTGTTTCTTCATACTTTATTTTGCTTTTGCGTCATCCTAAAAGTACTCAATTGTATTTATTACTGCTTGGTGTAACTCATTCTAAGCCTTTTAGTTTAAGCACTTGGGCTTCAGACCGGTTGTTTTACATTAGGAAGGTTTGTGGTCTGCACTGTAGTGGCAGGACAGGTAGCTTACATCCTTCTAAATTGGGAACTGCTGATTGAGGGCTCAGTGTCTGTTATTATAAAAGTGTATTAATTCTGTTTTAAGCACTTGGGCTTCAGGCCAGTTATTTTACATTAAAAGGGTTTGTGGTCTGCACTCTTGTGGGAGGAGAGGCTAGACTCTGCCCTTCTAGATGGGAATTTCTGGTTAAAGGCTTATAGTGCCTGCATATTTAAACTGCTTCTTAATGAAATTGGTACACCTTGTTTGCTGTAGCAGAGACTAGATCCAGGCCTGCTGAATCTAGCTTTGTTTGTATAACTTAAGCACTAATCCAGGCATTCTTTAAAGAATTCAATTGTATTTATTACTGCTTGGTAGTAACTTGATTAAAGTGTAGCTATCATTCTAAGTCTTTTGGATTAAGCACTTGGGCTTCAGACCAGTTTTACATTAGGAAGGTTTGTGACCTGCACTGTGGTGGCAGGACAGGTAGCTTACATCCGTCTAAGTTGTGAACTGCTCATTGAAGGCTCAGTGTCTGTTATTCTAAAAGTTTATTAGTTCTGGTTTAAGCACTTGGGCTTCAGGCCAGTTATTTTACATTAAGAAGGTTTGTGGTCTGCACTCTTGTGGGAGGAGAGGCTGGACTCTGCCCTTCTGAGCTGGGAAATTCTGGTTAAAGGCTTATAGTGCCTGCATATTTGAACTGTTTCTTACTGAAATTGGTACACCTTGTTTGCTGTAGCACAGACTAGATCCAGGCCTGCTGAATCTAGCTTTATTTGTATGCTTGTTGTTTGTTTGCTTGTTATTTCCCTGAAATGCTAATTCCACCTAAAACGCGGCTTTTCAGCGCTTCTGAGGATCCCTAGTGATATCTGCATTTCTTACTGTACTTATTTCCTTGTTTCACTTAAAAGAAAGTTACTGTTTGTCGTTTTTGCATTTAAGTTACCTGTAACACATTGCATTTAAGTTACCTGGCACTTGCTCACTAAAGCAATTATATAAGTCAGCACTAAAATATTAAAAGCACTACACCCTCACAAACTCCCCTTGAGTACCTCGTTCCCCAATGGCCCTTTTTTGCAATTATAAAGGAATTCCCAATACTATTCTAGCATGTCCAAAGGTCAGTTGTCAATCTCCTCTCCGGTCCAGCTGGTGAATCTGGGAATCTTGAGGCAATGTTACAACTGCCTCATGTACACAGACAACCCTCTCCTACTCCCAACAAATTCCAACACATGTGAGAGATGCAACCATATAGCCATACTGGAGGCTAAGCTCTTTCAACTCAGTACTGGTGAAACCAGTCAGGAGGAGAAGGAAACCACACACACTAAAATTCCAGTCTCACATAGACCTACCATGACAGCAAAACAAACACAAACACACAAAAACATACTCGGAGGCTCTAAATAAAAATCTGCCTAAGCAGCAGAGACCTCCAAAGCAGACACCCAAGCAACCGCTACCCCAAAACAAAACATGTGCAACACATAGCTCAAAAAGCCAGTGTGCCGAACAGTCACAGCCCTTAAGGCTAAACAACACACCTGATACACTTGTAATAGGTGACTATCATCAGGCACACTGACGTCCCGCTCACCAGGCTGAACAAGGAGAAGGTCACGGTGAGCTACCTGTCGGGTGCTAGGATCCGCCACATAACACAAGCACTCGGGTCACTCCAAGGCAAGCACAAATATGACTCAGTCATTGTCCATGCTGGTGTGAATGACTTGAGACGTACCTCCCTGGACTACATGAAAAGAGACAGAGGAGCTCTCTGAGCATGTAGCCCAGGCCGGTATGACCCTGACCATGTGTAGCATCTTACCCTCACCAAGAATGATACCACAATATGAAGACAAGATGATCAATTTCAACAATTGGCTTAAGTATTGGTGTCATTCAAAGGGGATCCAATGCTGGTCAGCCTGGGATGACATGCTCGACAAGCCATGATGCTTCGCTAGGGACGGCTTGCACTTGTCACCCCTGGGCTTTCGGATATTGGCAAAGGCTCTTGCTACCCCCATAGTGCCTTTTTTAGGCAAGGCTCAAGACAAACCCCACCTCCATAGGTATCACAAGGGATAAGAAACTAAGAGTAATGCTACTCAACGCCAGAAGTCTAAACCTCAAGATGCACGCACTCGAAACTCTCCTTAGCATGGAGAACATCGATATCTGTGCAGCAACAGAAACCTGGTTCAAGGCTCCCGAGAGCACCCCAGCACTACCAGGTTATACCTCATACCATGCTTTTCGGCCCCAAAACTTGGACCGAACCACAAAAGGAGGGGGAGTATCAATATTCGTCAAAAATACCCACACCTCCAGGTTGGTGGCACAGCACGAAGCATCAGAGACTATCCATGTGCCACTAACAGTGGGTAAAACTGCCTTCCAGTTTATAGCCTGCTACAGACCACCCTCCCAAACCCAGGAACCCCACTCGGCCTTCCTGAGAACACTGGAAAATATGAAGGTCTCTCCAAACACCATTATATTGGGCGACTTCAACTACCCAAACATAGACTGGGAGCATTACTCTAGCTCCAACACCCTAGCCCAAAGGTTCCTAGAATTTATAATCTCAAATGCTATGGAACAACTTGTTACCACTCCCACAAGAGGGGGAAACATACTGGACCTGATCATCACAAACATGAGGACACGCTGCTCCAGACCAGAAGTGTATCCCTCACTGGTAAGATCAGACCATAAACTAATCTCACTGGATATTCACATCTCGACTCCACCCCCTACACTGAAAACCACAGTGAAAAACTTCTCTAAATCAAATTTCACACTCCTCAAAACTGAGGTGGAATCCTTCAAAGGCCCCGGGCCTGTGGAAAATATGGCCCAGACCACAGAATCCTTTATAAACGCATTCTATGAACACCTTCAGGAATGCATGGATCATGCAATCCCAAATAAAACCAAGACCCAATCCTCCAAAGGCAGATGTCCTGTCTGGTGGACCCCAGCCATAAACAAACTATACAATAGAAGGAGGAAGCTACTACATGATAGAGCAAAATCCCAAAAAGGGAAGGCATCTCTGATCAGTATTAGCAAAAAACTACGGGCACTCATAAAATCGTCTAAGGCCAGCTTCGAGAGAAAAATTGCACAGGACACTAAGGATAATCACAAGGCTTTCTTTAGTTATGTTAGGAACCTGGGTGGGAATTCCCAGATATGCTCATAATTAGTCCAAAATGACAGAAAATACACCGAACCCACAAACAATGCCAACATCCTAGCTGACAGGTTCAGTGCAAACCAAACCCCCCCCCCCACCAAAAGGGCAAATATCTATCCCAGCAGAGTGCTGCCCCCCTGACATCTCAGATGCTCAGGTAAGCGCTGCCCTCTCCAAAGCAAAAAAAAAAAACAGCATAAATGGGACCAGACGGTGTTCCGGGCTGCGTCCTACATGAACTCCAAGAAGAGCTAAACCCAAACATAAAACTACTGTTCGATCTCAGCCTTACTACAGGATATGTACCCAAAGAGTGGCGTACAGCAACAGTGGTCCCTCTCCACAAAGGTGGTGCCTCAACGGATCCTGGAAACTATCGCCCCATAAGCCTGACTAGCTTGGTCTGCAAAGCTATGGAAAGGATCATCATGGACCTCATAAATAAAGATATTGGGGACCTACAGACACTGGATCCTACCCAGTTCGGCTTTGTTAAGGGCAAATCCTGCCTCTTAAACCTGGTTGATTTATTTGAAACAGTCACCAAGGCCATTGACGAGGGGAAGGTGGTCCACACAGCCTACCTGGACCTCGCAAAAGCCTTTGATACAATACCCCACTCTGGCATTATAGACAAGCTCACCAGCTAAAATATAAACCCCTATGTCACTAGATGGGTTGCAAACTGGCTCAAGGACAGAACCCACATGGTTAGAATTGCTGGAGTCATGTCAGACTCCAAACCAGTTACAAGTGGCGTCCCACAAGGCTCAGTCCTGGGACCTCTCTTGTTCGGTATATATTTCTTGGAGGTACAGACCAACACGGAAGGACTGTGGCTGACCAAGTTCGCAGATGACTGCAAACTGGGTGCCATAATAGACTCTCCAGCAGACACAAGCATCCTCCAAAAGGGCCTCATAGAAACAGACAACTGGTGCCAGAGCCATGGCCTCAAGTTAAACGCCAAAAAGTGTATAGTCATCCCCTTTGGCAAAAACAAAGTGCCCACAAATTACCACATAGGTGGTAATCCATTAAGTACGGAAGAAGTAATTAGGGACCTGGGGACCCAAGTTGATAGCAATCTCTCATTTGACAACCACGTGGCCAAAGTGGTTAGAAAAACATTTTATATAGCCCACCTAATCATGAAGGGATTCACATCTAGATCAGGGGAGGTCATTGTGCCTCTTTACTCATCCCTCATCAGGCCCATAATTGAGTACAATGCCCCTTTTGGAATGTACCTTACCAGACATCTGCAGCAACTGGAAAGACCCCAAAAGTACCTCACCAAGAGGATCAAAGGGCTTAAACAGATGCCATATGCTGCCCGGTTAAAGAAACTCCAGCTCTACTCAGTGGCATACCGCCTGCTCAGAGGCGATCTGTGCCTGACGTATAAAGCCATGTCCAACCCGGAATTAATGGACATGCTGCACCTCAGAAAATCCAAATCCCATCGAGCTACGTGCTCGAGAGACTTGAACCTCAGCACTGAAATAAATAGGACATGCTGGAGGGACAGATTCATAACCCAGAGGCTCCCTTCACTCTGGAATAAAATCCCAGTCCAGGTTAGGCAGAGTCCCTCATTGACTCTCTTCAAGAGGAATCTTGATGAGTGGATGGGAGAGCGTAGGTTTACCCCGCGTATCACTTCTGTCTCACTGTTAGAGGCACAGTATACTAACCTCGAAAAAGGGCATAGCGAAATTAATTTAAATGGGTGGTGAAAGCCAAACACATTCTGGCTCGGCTTATAAATGCCCTAGGGCAGATGGCCTAGTCTGAACCTATGAACCTAAGAGACGGGAAACCTGGTAAGAGGGGAAGGGAAAAAATGTTAGATGGAGGCAGATTTGTCCTGAAAAGGGGACTTTTAAGTTTTAGAAGTCTGGGTGGGTTTATCAGTGAACCCCAGCCTAAAAACCCTCTACCCTTTGGAAGGCTGACAAGGCTGCCTACCCCCCTTTGGAAGGCTGACAAGGTTCCATATGTACAAAGGAAGGCTTAGGATAGTTTCTCTGACATTTGGGTAGGAGAGAAAAAAAAAAGACTCAAGATCCTGCATCACCTTGCCTTTGTCTTGCAGATTTTTAAACAAGTTAGCAGCAGCTGTACCAAAGAAATTCTGATTGTCCAAAGGAGCAGGAAGGAGCTTGGCCTTATCAAGTAAGGCCTAAACGTGAAGCCAAGAGTACATCTTCATACCTGAACCAGAAGCAGCAGTTCTAAAGGATGTATCAGTTACATCATAACTAAATATGGAGTGATGGGCGACTTGAGAAGTGGAACTTAATGGAAGGCAACAGTCCTTCCTTCAGAATCAGGAAGGGCCATTGAAACCACCTCACGTTATGACAAAGGCGAGAATACCTGGTCATACAGGTTTGATAATTAATGGTCCTGAAAGCTACAGTGGCAGAAATGTACACTTTTCCCCCCAGCATATACATGACCCTACTGTCTATCAGAATTAAGGAGTTTTGAAAGATGGTATATATGCTTAGATGGCTTGTCAGCAGAAAGACAAGCCACAGCAGGGTCAGGAGGACAACACTTGTACAAGTATTTAAAGGTTTCAGACACCTTATAAAAATGGTTAAGCTTCTTAGCCACTGGAGGCCGAGACCCTGAAGCAAATGCAGCAGCTGCAAATTTATCTAACAAGGCAATTAGAGAGCGGATAGCAGAATTAGGAGATTCTATCTGCAACAGTTCATACCTCTTTTGAGTATCACAGACATGCAAACAGTCCCACTTGAAATACCACATCATGTAAACTACTGTCTCTCCCAACAACATCTTCTCAAGGGGAGAGTCGGGACTTAAGGAATCCTCTTCAGACTCACAGTCTAAAGGAAAGGTAATTTTGTGAATAGTCCAATGACATCCCCCAAATCAGCCTCCTAATCTGAAAAATCAGACTCCCTAGTCCTTTTTGTTGGAATAGAGATCCAAGTAGAAGCAAGTACAGACCCCACATATGAGGTAGTCCCTTAAGGCTATCTGGGCACTGAACAGGCCCCCCAGTAAAATCCTGCCATTCCTCAGCAATGGGAGAAATACATTTAGTTTTCTCCTTTATCTTCATTGGGACAGCCTCTCTGACCAACCTAGGAGCCTTGGAGCCATGTCTATATTCAGTGAGTGTACCCGGTACCTCTTCCCTCACCAAAATCTGAGTAATTGCCCTACGCCCCTTGGAAATTATCAGCTATGGATCCCCCTCAACTTCCACTACAGATGTTTGTATTGTCTCAGAGGAAGTGAGAGAATCCAGTTCCATGATGGCCTCTAAGGGACACGGCACAAGAAACTGGTGTCTACACTCGCAGAGATGTCCGGCAAAGGCTAGACAGCAGCAGAGTCAGAAAACAACTTCAATCATCTTTTTAAGAGACACCTGTGCTTTGAGGCGGGCGGATTCAGTTAGTTTACCATGGGTCAAAACACAAAAGTTTGAGACATTGGTTTTCCAGATAAATATACGTTAAGGACAGATGGCTGCGAAGCTTTTTGGTAACAAAAACCTGAGAAAAGCACATTGGGTATGATCATGTGAAACACCTAGGCAGAATAAAGGCTTCTTGTGGCAGTCTTTATGGGGAATCTGCCTCCCAGACTGACATTTGTGCGTTTTGGATCACATGAACCCCAAGTACACAAATGAAGGAACCCCAATGGGGCACTGATCTATAAAACTGTTCGGTAGAAATCAGCTCACTAAAGGGTCTTCAGACATTCAACTGTAGCATTCGGACTGGTGGCAAAGATGATCTGGGAATGGAGTGTTCGTATGTCACCTTTTATGCCCCAAGCATGGGCACGTTTGACATACGTTAGGAAGAGGTAAAGGCTTTTGTATACTAACCACACATTGCGCTACCCTTGGCAGAAGATCCTACAGGTTATGGATATTGCAACAGTGCTATGGAATGACATCAGTAGATATTCAAATATCTTCATTGCTGCAGCAACCTACAGTTTTGGAAAGCTGTCTGGGTGTTGTGTTCTTGGCAGGGTAGTATCTCTATCTCCCATCCTTCTCTCACTCAAGCTGCACCGTTTGTAGAGGGAAGTATATCAGCACCCATAGTGAGGTAAATGTTGAGGATTATACTGCCTAAGAAAGGAAGCTATATTCCGCCTGAGCCAACAACCAACTATCAAAAATCACCAAAAAAATCAAACAACCATAGCAAAGGAGGTTGTGTCCCACCTCAACTATCTACAAAGGGGAATGGTGAGTGGGTACAGCTACTGCAGCAGTGAAGAAATTTGAACATCTAACGGTTATGTAGAATATGCACAACTGTACTATGTTCTTCATTCTCACTGCTGCAGCAGTTTAGGTGTAGCTTTCCCAAAGCTAGCATGGGAGGGGGAAGTATAATGTTCCAGGATCCCCCGGAGAATGGTATGGGCAAAGCCTGTCCTGGACCTAGAAAAGGAATCTAGTTTGGAGTGCTTTGTGAAGATATGAACAGAGGATCACACTGCTGCCTCTAGAATACTTCGAGTTCACCCTTCTCCAGTATCATAGAGGATAAGACCTGGGTATAACGTGCCACAGCTTTTTCTGGAATAGTTATACCAATAGTGGGGACCGTAAAAAAAACAGCCCAGGACAACCATCTGAACAGCCTGTGCACATCAAATATATATGAGCTCTTCTCCCTTCTTTTGGTTCTGGAAAGAAAACTCTGAGACTGATGGTTTAGTTTAAGGTAAAAATCAGAAACAACTTTAGACATGAAAGATGTGTATATAATGCAAACTTATCCTTGTGGAAAATCAGATAGGGTTCAACCACTACGAGAGCTTGGAACTCAGATACTTGCCTTGCAGATATCACAGCAGTGAATAAAACAGTTTTCCACAAGTTAGCCTGAAAGGCTGATTCAAAAAGAGCTAGTCAGTTTTTCTAGAACTGAATCTTGATCCCAGAAGGAGGGATTTGCTTGCAAGGGGATGTCATATGCAACACACTCCTTTCAGAAATTGCTTCACCACAAAAACAGATGCGAAAGGGGGATCCATAGGCAAACAGATGGCTGCAAGAAGCACCTTGATGGAAGCATACGACAAGCCATCTTTAACTCTCAAATATTTTGAGAACCAGAGGTGCTACTTGCTTTTCAGGACAACTGTGATTGGAAAGTTACCAACTAAAAAATTTCTTCCATTTGCTAACACAAGATTTTCTAGCAGCAAAGATTATTTTTGCCTCCATTAGTACCTGCTGCAATCCTTGTGAAGACAATGCTTAAAAAGTATTAAAATTTAATTATCTCGACCTCCAGTTGTAGTTGATGACAGGCATCTCAAACTCATCTTGTGCTGTTTGAAGAAGTCCAGTCTGTGAGTAAGCTTGTGGTAACTGCCCAGGGCCAATTCCGTAAAACTGGAGAAACAATTCTGCCAGGGCCAAAAGGAAGTTACCACAAAGATTTTTGGTAATTCTTTATGAATCTTTAGAAGTACTTTGTAAATCAGTGAAAAGGGTGGAAAAGCATACAGGAATATTCCCAACAAAGGGAATAAGTGTCTGTTCTCCATGCTTTGCTGCAAGGATGTCTTAATTTTTTTAAAAGTCTCTTTGGTAAGGAGGTGAACAGATCTACTTGAGGTGCTCCCCACATCTGGATCAAGTCCTGGAGCACACCTATTTTGAATTTCCACTTCCACTGAGGAATCTGTCACAATGCTTTGGTCTGATGGAATGTAGGAGGGCCTAAAGAGTCAGAATACTCAAGAGCCAGTTTTCAAACCATCACTACCAAGCGGCAAAAAACAGTATGACCTTTTACACGCTTGTTTATTGATATATGAAATCACTATAGGGATGTCTATAACCATCTGTAAAGGGCCCAGAATCCATATATTTAAAGTTTTAAAAGCATGAATCACTGTTATGTCCTTTATTTCTGCGTGCTCCAACCTTTATTTATTTTATTTATTTTATTTTACATTTGTTGACCGGGCTAGTCTAGCTGGATACATGTCCTTTTTCAGTAGAGGCCCGGGGAGAAAAGCTCCAACAAAATGACAAGACATTTTACATTTCAACTCAAAATAGTAAGGATTAACATAGGATAAAAAAAACAATACAAAAGGCTATACATGCTGATTATAGGACATACACAGTCTAAAGCAAGATTTTGCTTGGTAGCATTGTGAAGGCAAGAGTTAAAGGTAATGAACTCTGAGAAGGGGTGGAGTCAAAGGTGGAGAGGGGTCGATAAGTTAGTCTGGTTCGGAACAGGGGCATAGCCAGTGTGATTTAAGATATTCTTTGAGATTATTTTTGAATTGATTAAGTGAGGTCAAATTTCTTAGGTGGTTTGGAAGGGAATTCCAGGGCTTTCAAATGGAGTTAGCGTAGAGAGCATCACCACCCATATTCTTTGATTTAATGGTGAGTATTTGAACACTGCTTGAGGATCGAAGGCAGTTAAGGTTGGTATAGGGGGTCAATATACTGATCAGTGATGGGGTTCTATCTGGATGGTTGATTATTTTGAAAGCTTCAGTGAGTTAATTGAGTTTGAGAAGATTGGGCAATTCCAACCAGCCAATTTTCTTAAGGTTAAGGCAGTGGTGGGTTCGATAAGGTGCTCCAGTTACAAATCTGGCAATATGATTATAGGCAACAGTAAGCATATTGAGTTCTCGCTTTCTGAGAAAAGAGAGTACTGGGGAGGCATACAAGAGGGTGGAGAGGAGATGGGTGCGAGCAATAGTAAGTTTGGTAGTAGGGGTTAGAAAGTTCTTTATTCTATACATGGACCCGAGTTTCTTGTTAACAGTTTTAATAGTTTGGGTAATGTGAACATCAAATTTGAGCTTATGGTCAATGGTGACGACTAATAGTTTGGTACTAGAGACAGGGTCAATGATGGTGCCATTAATGGATACAACATGGAAGGAGATATTGATTGGAATAGGAAGTTCTTTCACAGGGGGTGTGGATACAGAGGGGAAAAATATAAGCAGTTTGGTTTTAGACGGATTGAGTATGAGTTTCAGCTCTGAGAACCATTTTTCAACTATTGTAAAACAATGCTGAGTGGTTGTTTGTAGTTTTGAGAGAGAGGCGCCCAAGCAGATCAGAGTGGAGTCATCTGCGTATTGAATGCAGGTGGCTTTAGGGATGACAGAGTGGAGATCATTTATGAATATGGAAAAGAGAAGGGGACCAAGTATCGAGCCCTGAGGAACACCAATGGTGTTTGGGAGCAGGTCAGATAGCCTGTTTTGCCACTGGACAGCTTGTAGCCTACCTGAGAGATAATCCTTGAACCAGCTTAGGGCTTGGTTGTCAAGATGTAGGTTGTCCAGGGTGGAGAGTAGAAGCTGGTGATTAACCATATCGAAGGCTTTCGATAGATCAAGAAAGAGGGCGGAGGATATAAGTTTGTTATTGCGGTTCTTATTGATAGAGTCAATGAAGGAGAGTAGGGCAGTGGTTGTACTGTGGTAAGGGCGAAAGCCGTGCTGGGAGTTAGACAAGAGATTATTGCGGGTTAGGTGGTGAAGGAGTTGTTTGTGAACACATCTTTCCATAATTTTAGCTAGAGGAGATAATATTGCTATTGGTCTATAGTTGGAGGTTTCAGTGGAGGTACCTCCTTTGTGAAGAGGAATAATGTATGAAACCTTCCAAATAGTGGGAATGGTAGCTTCAGTTATAGTCCTGTTGATCAGGATAGATATGGGATAGGAGATTGCGTCTGACGCGATTTGTAAGTATTCCGCTGGGAGGTGATCCGCTGCTAGGGTAGTTGGTTTAAGTTTTCTTAGGAGGGTAGAAATATAGGTGGTAGAAACTGGTTCAAGGCTAAAGGAGGGGGGGACAGAGTTATTCGTATGAGTGGAGGGAGTGGAGGAGGTAGTTAGCTGACTAGCTAGGGACTGGATGGCTTCAGTAAAAAAAGAGTTAAAGGTGTTGGCTATGTCTTCTGGGTCTTTCCCTATCAGTTTCTCAGGGGTGGGGGTGGTAAATTTACCTGGGTGGAGAAGGTTGTTAAATCCTGCCCAGAACTTCTTTGGGTTATTCTGGTGCTTATTCTGAAGGTGGCAGAAGTACTGTTTTTTGTCCTGGATAATGGCAGATTTAGTGGTGTTTCTAAGCTGTTGAAATTTGATGCGGTCTAGGGGGGTTTTGGTGGCTCTCCATTTAGTCCAGGCCTGGTCACAGAGTTTAATTTTGGTTTTAGTTTGACTAGTTAACCAGGGAGCTATCCGTTCCTTGGATCTAATTTGTCGTTTTGGGGCATGAGAGTCAAGTATGTTAAGGAACATGTCATTAAAGTGGGAAACACTCTCCTGGAGGGGTAGGTTTTTTAGAATAGACCAGTTATAGGACTTGAGTTCTGCACGGAATAGTTGTGGGTCAAAATTCTTTTTGTTACTGACTATTCTGTATAAGGTGGGGTTAGTGGTTGGACATTTATGTTTAATGATATAGGTAATAAGGTGGTCACTGAGGTCGTTTGGGAGGGTCCCAGTGGTGTAATTTTGTGGTTCCTTATTGGTAAGAATCCAATCAATGGTGCTCTCTTTTTGTTGGGTATTGCCAATTCTAGTTGGGGACAGAAGATTTTGGGAGAATCCATGTAAGTTAATATGATATGGAGTTATGTGGGCGGCGCAGTCAGACCAGTCTATATTGACGTCTCCAAGTACTATGGTTTCTTGAGGGTAATTGGTGGATAACCAGCAGAGGGGTTGTTCCAGGTTTTCCGTGTTCTTCCCTGGTGGGATATAAATTCCTATAAGATTAATGCATTTCTGGGTATTTAGGCATATCTTAAGGGCAATAAGTTCTATATTGGAGACTTTGGGAGGTTGAAGTGGATTCCTTATAACGTTCAAAGTATTCCTGAACATAACAGCTATACCCCCGCCCTTTTTATTTATCCGATCAGTCCTGAGAAAATTGTACCCAGGTGAAAGAATCTCTTCATCCTTTGTGGAAGGTTTTAGCCATGTTTCAGATAGACACAGGATGTCGGGAGTATAAGTGGCTAACAAGGCATGTAGGTTATGAACCTTGTTGTTAATACTTCTGATATTAAGATGAAGTATGAGTAGGGAATCTGAAGAACTTCGGGCTATTTTAGGGGGGTTCGGGTCTAAGACTGTGGGTGGACCTGGATTGGGGTGAATGTCGCCATCTATGATGAGGGATTTTTTCAGGTGATCTATGAATCTTAGTAGTTTGTTTAGGGTTTTAAGATTAGCATTAATATTCATTATCTTCGGATAACGGAGGATGAGAGGCACTATTTTGGGGGATAATGTTTTGTCAGGATAGGGGAGAAATGAGGTAAGATTAGAGGAAAGATTTGGATGGGTGCTAGTGTGTCCCTTGGGGAAAGGGATGCCTAGCAGAGTTTGGTTTTCATAAGTTGTCAAGAAATGAGCAATAAGAAGGAGTATAAATGTAAGAGGGGTAATAGTATTTGAAATTTTGCCCATGGTGTATGAAGGAGAAGAGGCTAGAGGGGGGAGGGATTGTAAATTTAACGTAGTATTGAAGGCAGGCCCAGAAAGAGGGAGGAGTATTAAAAATTTTGGGGGGCGGACCTGGTTGCTAGGGGGAAGGTGGGAGGGCTGGCTAGCCCTATAAATGTAGAGGTAGTGGGGGCAGGTGGGGGGCGGAGCGGGGAATACACCGCCAGGAGTTCACAGGGTCTTAAAGCCAGATTGTAGTGAGTTTCTAGTCTTGTTCCTTTAGTATTTGCTGAAGCCAGTGAGACTGGTATAATTTTCTGGAAATACAGCTTGTGCTCTATTTTTTGGCCTTTGAAATGGTCTGTAAAACTGATATAATTTTATGGAAATACCTTTTAAACTATCAGTTCTTGTGAAGGTACTGTCGAGTTTCTGCCAGCGGGTCGCTATTCCTGGCTAGTACAGAGTTGTTAATGACAATAATCTTTACCCTGTAACACTTTTAGTGGATGACTTAGGTTTTTAAAGTAAATGGACTGTTCTGTGCGTTCGCACCGGGTTAGCGTTCAGTTAATAGCGTTGTGAGTCTTGGGAGCCACGCATAGAATTAGGTAGAGAGAGGGGCTGCCTGTAATGGAGTAAGGGAAGGAAACAGTTATTTAGAGTCACAGCATTTACCTTACCCTTAGCATAGAGATTACTGTATAGGCACACTTAAATCAATGCACAGTACTGGTAACACAGGTTCCTTAGTATAAGGCTGTAGGTTTTACTCTGCAGGTTTTGAAATACACAGTTCAGACGCCGTATAGTAGGGAGTAGTCAGCATAGGACAGGGTATATACAGTACAGAGTTCAGTTGGCAGTAAATCTTAACAGTGTAGATATTCAAGCCAGTAGTGAGTAGATATGGCTGAGGTATACCAGGCAGTCTATCATACTATCGCTGGTTTCCCGCCCAACCCTACTTTCAAGGATAGCATACGTTTAGATAGTGTTGTGCTAGTTTGCAACTCCCAAATTTGAATTATACATTGTCGATAAGGCATAGGAGGTTAAATCCACAATATAAGACTCAGAGACAAGCACAAAAACAAGTCGCTAAGAGGCGACAGCAAAAAGACGCCAAACTAGCTCAAGCAACGCGTGCAATCACTTTCAGTACTACTGTAAGGGTCAAAGCACCCACATTCACGCTATCTGCGACGTGAAAAGTTGCCAGGTATTACAGAAGAAACAACGACTACTCAAATAAAACAGTAGTATTCAATTCAGAAATAGACAGCTGTTGCAGTTTACGACTAATCAAATAAGACAGTAGTATTCAATTCAGAATAAACAGATTTTGCAGTTTATATCATACCTTGAGGCATGGGGATGCGACCGGGCAAGAGGACAGGACAGTACCTGTTAAGGCTGTTTGAAACTGGCGGCGAAAAGATGGGGTATATGATAACTCACTGACGTCAGGAGAAGCCTGCCAGGAGTTCACAGGGTCTTAAAGCCAGAAGCCAGATTGTAGTGAGTTTCTAGTCTTGTTCCTTTAGTATTTGCTGTAGCCAGTGAGACTGGTATAATTTTCTGGAAATACAGCTTGTGCTCTATTGTTTGGCCTTTGAAATAGTCTGTAAAGCTGATATAATTTTATGGGAATACCTTTTAAACTATCAGTTCTTGTGAAGGTACTGTCGAGTTTCTGCCAGCGGGTCGCTATTCCTGGCTAGTACAGAGTTGTTAATGACAATAATCTTTACCCTGTAACACTTTTAGTGGAGGACTTAGGTTTTTAAAGTAAATGGACTGTTCTGTGCATTCGCACCGGGTTGGCGTTCAGTTAACAGCGTTGTGAGTCTTGGGAGCCACACGTAGAATTAGGTAGAGAGAGGGGCTGCCCTGTAACACTTTTAGTGGATGACTTAGGTTTTTAAAGTAAATGGACTGTTCTGTGCGTTCGCACCGGGTTGGCGTTCAGTTAATAGCGTTGTGAGTCTTGGGAGCCACACGTAGAATTAGGTAGAGAGAGGGGCTGCCTTGAGGCATGGGGATGCGACCGGGCAAGAGGACAGGACAGTACCTGTTAAGGAACCTGCCCGTAGAGTCCCACAAACATTGCACTTACTTCCACAGAAACTGCACCCGAAGCATAATATGAGTTTGTCCGGACTGATTGAACAGGAGTTGGAAGAGAGAAACGGAGTCCAGTACTGAGAGTTATCTGATCCCAAACTGTAATAATCAGCATGGGAATCTGAAAGTCCAAGGGGTGTAGGTAAGGAGTTGAACTTTCTTTTAAATTCCGCTGGACTTTCTCATGTATAATCTGGCAAGTAGTATCAAGAGGATCGTGGATGCCATAAAACCTAGAATCCTGAAAAATTCTCAGATAGGGACTTGAAGCTCTTGAGGAAACATTCACAGGTGAACCCTAGTTTAACTGCCCTGAAGTGCTATTTTAGGCCTAGCCAATAACCCAAAGTCAGAATCAAATCCTGTACCGTATATCTCTGAGGTGAAAACGTTGACCTTATGCCAACCCCATACACTCAGGGGATCAGAATCCTGCACCCTGTGCACTTGGAAATCTACTAGTGATCTAAAGCCTTTTGTTCAAGCCCATCTATCAGACACCTCAAAAAGATTTTTCGTCAGAAGGCATAAGACAAGACTTCTTGATTCAAGTCAAATACATTCTGTGAAAGGAGGATGAACACCTTTAAGGACTCCAAATATCTGGTAGAAAACTGCACAAATAAGCAAGTTGTCTAAATAAGGAAAAATGTGGATGTCCTACAAACTGCAGAGAGCCACCACTGGGGCTAGACGTACTGAAAATTTGTGGTGCGGTGAAGATTCTAAAGGATTATGCAGAGAACTGATATGACTTGGACACAGCAAAACATTGATATTTCCTGAAATTGAGAGTAATGGGTATATGATAGTAAGCATATTTGAGATCTAGTGTTATCAAAAACAGTGGTCTGGAAGCAGTGCAAGCACAGATTGGAAAATCTTGAATTTTGAAATTTTCACAATGGTTAAGAAAAGACGGATTTAACAGGTCTCCAAGTGTGTTCCTTCTTTGGCACCAAAAATATCCTAGAATAAAAATCTATGCACATGTGACTTGCAAGTACTGATTCTATGACCTCTGCTTCTGACATATGTTGTAGCACTGGTAGAAACAAGGCTCTCTGGTTAGGGCAATGTGGGGGGAATACCTTGAAAAGAGGAGGAGGATCCACCAAATGTCAAGTGAATCCTTCCTGAATCACTAACACCCATCTATCTGAAACCATCTGATTCTAGGTTAAGGGGTTGAGAAGTCAGTCGATATGAGTGAAGTAGGGAAACTGGGGCAGGAGATGTAGATGAGGTGATAACATTCCCAGCAGAGTCATTCATTAGCATGAGTGCAACTCTTTTTTTGGGGAAAGCTGCTTCTTATTTCGTTTGGAAAAGTTTTCCTCCTGCCATCTTCTTTTGGGGGCCTGCATGTTATTAGGCTGGGATTTGACTGTTCTGCCCTCTAAAGGATTGAAAGAGCACCCTTGTTAGGGTTAAACTTGGGTGCCTAAAAATCCTAGAAACTCCATGCATCAATTTACCTCTGCTATCTCACTATTTAGGAATCTGTACAGCCTTGGGCCCTAATACCAGATCTGGGCTAAGTGGAGAATTAAGAATTTCAGACTTCAAATTATGAGAAAAATTCTGATTACACAACCAAACTAATCTTACCACCACAGAAGCTCAAGAACAGTGTCAGCACAATCATTCTCACTTCCCAGAACATGTTAAGAAAATGAAAGTATTGCAATCACCATAACAACAGATCCATCTCTGCTTCCATCTGGTTCAACCTGTGGGTTATCTGATCTGACTGATCAAATGATGGCCAACTTCCAAAGCCTTCAGCTTGCTGGGCTTTGCCTACTCTACCCATAATTCCCTGCTCCAGAGCTACCTCAGATTGAGTTTGCCCCCTCTTTCTATATAAACTTTAGGCTCTAGCCCCTGAAGTGAGAAAAACAAGAAATAAAAGGACTCCAAGAAATGAGTAAATGCAGTCTCCTCAGCTCAGTCATCTCTTGAATAAGATAGCCATGAAGGTGAGGGCAGGGGTTGAAACAGCTGAAAACTGACAACACAAATAGTTATGGTGAGTTCATAACTTTCATATCCGATGTTTGTCTCTCAGGTTGAACTCGAGCGGAAGTGTCTCTCCATGCAAGTAAAACCCTAGTGTAGTCTCATGGAAAGATATTGCACAGTATGGTGCAACCAAACAAAGCTCTAGACCTTGACTGGATATCTACTTTCTAGTAGTGGGACAGGAAAGTCTGATGACCCACCCAAGTAGTGGCTATCCAATTGTCATTTAAAGGAGCTTTGGAGAAAAAAATGTAGAAGCAGACATAGCTCTGGTAGAATGACCTTTGGGATTGTGACACAAAACACTACCTTAAAACTATGCCCAAAGGAAATAAAATCAGCCACTTGGAGAGTAACTTTTGACACAGGCATAGCCAGTCGAGTTTTAGAAAAGGAAACAAGTAATGGTAAATTTTCTAAAGGACTTGGCTCTATCAGAATAAAACCTCAATGGCCTACAGACATCAAGACAATACAGCAGATGTTCACCCTTATTGGAAAAATTGGGGAAAATAATGGCACATGAATGGACTGGTTTAAATTATTCTCTTGACACCACCTTAGGCAGAAAAGCAGGATCTAGTCTAAGGGATACAGTCTCAATGAAAACCCAAATAATGAGGGACAGAAGACAGGGCCTGCAGCTCTGACGCACTGCGTTTGATGCAAGTAATGAACAAGATGAGTCTTCCAAGACAACCATTTTAAATAAATAGCAAAAGTCTCAAAAGGAGGCACTGGCAAGAGCTGGAGCATGAAAGGCAAGTCCCAATGTAAAACAGCATCTCAGACAGGTCAATGATGTAAAAGGTTCCTTTGAAAAATGGCTTAGCGATCTTAAAGGCAGCCATTGGGCACATTGTTCCTACCAATGGGAAAATCAGATATAGCTGCGAATTGTACTTTTATCGAATAACTGGATCCAGAGTTAAACTGGGAGAAAGTCCAGGATATCTGCTAAAAGAACCCAAGACCGGAGAGTTAGTACATGAGGCAAAGCTCTTCCACTTGCTAGCATACACCTTAAGAGTAGACATCGCTTGGGAAGAAGCTAGTGTGTACAACTGTCAGATAGTTTGGGATTCCTAGCCATCAGGGGAACTGGAGAAACCAAGTAGTTAACCGGAGCATCTGAAGGTTGGGTAGATCTAGGCCTACTCATCGAGAAATCAGATCCAGAATGGGTCCAGGACATGAGGTGGGTACCTTAGAAGATGCCAAAGAAAGGGGAACCACACCTGGTAAGGTCAAAAGGGAGCAATGAGGATTGCAGTCGCTCAGCAATGGGCTGCTTTCTGAAGAAACTACTAATGGAGTTGGAGGACAGGCATATAGCAGACCTGTGGGCCAAGTATACAGGACAGTGTCACTGAGTGCCTTTTCCTGAGAGAGAACTTAAGAAAAATAGCTGTTACATTTTATGTTGGACAAGGAAGCAAAGAAATCACAGAGTGCCCCAGCACCGAAAGATCTGAGCAGCAATCCTCAGATTCAGAGACCACTCAAGAGGAAGGAGAATATTCCTGCTCAAACTATCTACTAAGATTCTGGATTTTCCTGGGATGTATGCTGCAATCAAACTGCAGAAACAAAATCACCCCAAACTGCCATACCCTCATGGCCTTCCAACAAAGAGGGAAAGAATACCCCCCCCCCCCGATTTGTTCAGGTAGAAAATAACCAACATAGTCAGTCTGGACAAAAATCACACCCTTGGGGAGAATGTCCTGAAAAGCCTGCATTACAAGGAGTACAGCTTTCATCTCCAAGACACTGATGAGCACGTGAGCCTTGGAAGCAAACCAGGCCCCACAGATAGTTCTCCCTTCGAAATGGACCCCACCCCCGTAACAGAGGCGTCAGTCATGACCGTAGCCCTTTGGAGGGAGAAGCACAAATCATGTCTCCGTGGACACCAATGTAGACTCCAATAATCACGATCTGATCTCGACAAACACTGGTCAGAAAAAATGGGAAAGTCAACTGGATGTGTTAAGTATGACAACTGTACTGCCAGGAGTCCACAGCAGTGTCTCATGTGATACCTGGAAGGGAATTAAAACAGATGGTGGCTGCCATGTGGCCCAAAAGCCTGAGAATAACACAAGCTAGAGGCTTTCTGTAAGAAAGCAAGGAACCTACCAGACCCAAAGTGTTCAATATTCTGTAGATGGCAAGTTTTGGAATCTAGGACACTGTCCAAATGGCACCCTATAAACTTGAAGGTCTGAACTGCATGGAGACTGGACTTTTGATGGTTGACTTTGATCACTAAGGAACTGCAAAGCTGCAGTAAACTATCCTTTGCTCTGACTAGGGATGCTCTCACTGGGGCAATTAGGGGAAAAATCTGGAACCTCTGCAACCTGAGCCAGGCTGCTACTACCGCCACACACTTTGTGAACACAAACTCAGTCTTACCAGTGCCCCTAGAAGTGCTCAAAACTGGTAATGATAGTCTCCCAGTCTGAAGTACAGAAATCTCCTAGACAACCTCACAATCTCTACATGATGTTGTGTCCTTGAGAACGATCAAGTACATACATTCGTCCTTCTTCAGCATTGGCAAAAATGGACTGTACTGTGACCATATGGAACTGGGTCTGCTTCACAAACTTGATTCAACTTTCTCAAATCAAGGACTGGCTTGAGGTCTTTCTTTTTATTTGAAAGTTAAAAGGACCTGTAGTAGACCTTGGACCCTCGGTGGAACCTCTTGGATGACATGAGGTACTAAGAGCTTCTGAATTTATATGGTTGCTGCACTTCTCTTGATAGGGTGGAACATATGGAGGCCACTAGGGAGTCATGCTTGGAAAAATGGAATTAAATACCCTCTGAATAGGACTCTCAACACCCATGCTTTAAAGGTGATGGCCTCCCAAACTTGTAGGTTTAGGGACAAATGACCCCAGACTAGCTATAAAAGCAGGACAGTCAGGCAACCATTCAGGGCCATTGAAAGGGCCTCCCAGAGAAACCGCCATGGAAGCTCTTTCTGTGGACCACCACTGCCATGTCAGCAGCATCCACTCTGCAGCAGGAGTAACTCTCAGAAGGAGACTCTTAAAGGGACTGCTATGATTTCCTGAAGAAAGAGATGTCTCCTTCCCCCTTTCTTGTTCCAAGAAAAGGTCCATTGAGTGGGTAGCAAAATGAACTCCCAACAGCAAACAGAGGCTCTTTGTTTTTCTCACTCCTGGTTAAACTCTCCTTACCTTTCTGCTTAAAGAAACAAGCCATCAAATGGGGTGTTAGTATAGGATGCCTTAAAGTAGTATGCAAAGTCAGACTTCATCCAAGCAAGGTGACATATAATGATGCTGGTGTCAGCCACCTGGGACGTACCATCAGTTGCGTTGGAAGGCAGCCACATGGACACATCATTGATGGACTGGATGATGGACAGTCAAGTCTTCTGAGATTCCCGAGTCTGCTGTCTCTTCAATGATCTTGATATATCTGACAGTGTCCCAATGAAGCCTGGTCAAGTAAGCTAGATAATTTCACTCCCTCAGCAAGAACATGGCCAAGGCACAGGCATGCTTCACTAAGAGGTGCAATGTCAGAGACACTATTTCAGGATCTGGACTGAGGAGCTCTCCTCTAAAATGTCCTCCTTACTGGCTGCCACCACCATGATTACATCCATGGCAGGACCCTTACTCCAGTGTTGTCAATCTTTTGAGGGGGTGAGAATCTTATTTGGCTTTTTGAGGGATTGGTTCCACTATATAGGGCTCTTTCCATGCCCTCTGGGACACCAGATCAATAAGGCCATCCAGAGGGGAACCACCTGGGACACAGGTAGGTCCACCCCAAAGGCCTCCAAAACGACTCCTCCGGAGAAGGTGCTTCAGCAGTCCAACCCTCAATGACAAAGGAACTCCTGAAGATAACCAAAAAGGAGCCTTCACAGAGGGATATGGGGGAACCCCTCTCCTGCATTGAGGTCAGTATCCTCAGTGAGGGACTTTTCAGGCAAGTTTAGGTGCTTCCACTTGCACTACCTCTTACTGGACACTTCTTGCCCAAGAGATTTCAGGGGGTGAAAAGAAAGACAGAGGGCCTATCAGGGCAGATTGGAGACCACCTGAGATCAGATGCAGAAGCAGGCTGACTAGACCCAGCAGACCTATGGTCCGAAGACCCCAAGGATACACCAGAATCCAGAGCAGTTTTGCCCTTTGACACAGAGACCGAACTACTGACAGCAGAGGCCCCAAGCAGAAGGTACGACCCTGAAACTGGAATTGAACCAGACCCACAAAACACTGTCTCAGTTTGTCAGGCCTGAGATCCGCCCAGCTCCAACACCGTAGCAGGGCTTGATGAAACCAAGGTAGGGATCTAAGTCAAAATCAGCAAGGATGTCATTTCAGAGCTGAAGGACTGGAAGACAACTGGCTTAAATTATCTTAAATCCATAGGGCCCGAGGTAGGAAGCCAAGGTACAGGAGCTGAAGCTTTGGGGTGAGGGCCTGGAGCCAATGGTATGAGACCAAATTCTATCTTGGTCTGTAAAAATGACTGCATCAACTGCTCCAATTTGGATGTCTTCAAGCTCCCAGTGGACAGAGATGACCAAACCGAACAAGCCACTGAGTGAGGCTCGGAAGATCAACCAGGCAATCGATCCAGCTTGCAGATCGGAGCTGTTGAAGCTCAGATCAAAGGTTGTGGCAGGGAGGACTCTGGTGAAAACTCCTATGGAGTAGAGGGAGAAGGATGAAAAGGTCCATTCTGAAGGAGCCCTCCTGGCCAGAAAAGGGCTCGGCACACTAATGGCAGGGGAAGGGTCCTTGCCAGCAACTAGAGCCAAGAGAGACTGGTTCTAAGGTAATAGAGCCAAAGAAGATGGTCTCAGAAACACTGACCCCAAAGGCAATCGACTCAGAGGGCTAGGAGCAGAGGCCACTGGAGAATCAGAGGGTCTTGGGACTGTCTGATCTGGAAGGCAGAAATAGAGCGAGCCAACTGCTTATGATCTCCTCCTAGTCCTTAGCAATGTTTTTGACCCAACTGGTGCCCTTTGCTAGATGAGACCAAAAAGTCATCCAAAGGAAGGAGACTCCAGCATCAGCTTAGCCCTCCTCTCATTAATGACACGAGAGCCAAAGCCCTTGCAAATATCAGAAAGGGACTCAAGATGAGCAGCCCTAAGGCACCGTTCATAGAAGCCCTGAGACAGAAGATTATGCCCACAAGAAATGTACTTTCAAAGCCTTATCCATAGTAACTACCCAACCTAAACTAACCTTAGCACACAATAAGAAATCACAACAGTCCTAATGGGTGGACAAACTTAGTAAGAAAGAAAACTCTAAACCTTATCAGCATCACAAACGCACATAACTAATACAAACAGCAAAACACTAAGACAGAGGAACTATGCAACACTCTGAGAGAAAAGGATACAGTGACTGGAGCACAGCGAGCTGCTGTCCAGAATGGCACCAAACTAGATCTGAGGTAGCTCTGGTGGAGCAGAGGGCTATGGGTACAGAAAATACATTGTGATGAGTTTTAAATCATTGGATGTTGGCCAGCAGAGAATCAGAGTCAGATCCAACAATCAGCAGGTTGAACCCAGACAGAAGAGACAGATTTAGAAGTTATGTACTTAACAATACTAGGTATCTGTGTTACCAGTTTCATTCCTCTCCAATAATGGGTCTCCAATCAAATATTGGATGCGACTTGGCTGCTTTCAAGACTTTACAATCAGTGTCGATCACCCCCCTCTACCCATAATGCACCATACCTTCCTCAACTACCCAGATCGAGTTTGGTGCCCTATAACTGAAAGAGATACCACAACTACAGAGAAGGAAAAGTATCGGAGGCTCAAACCTGGAACTCGTGGATTCAGAATTCTTCCAAGCACTTCACAAAAGCACCAGGCTGGGGGATGGATGGGAGGGACGTGAAGAGGAATGAAAATGGACAACACAGATTCTTAGTCATGGTTAGTACATAACTTCTAAATCTGATAATGTCCTTTTCGTTCCTCCTCACTAATGGGTCAGAGTTCCCAGTGGTGGCCCCAGAGGAAGGATGCGCTGCAGCATGGTTGAGCCAAAGGATGCCTTGCTCTTGGAAACAATATCAGACTTGCAATATGAAACAAAGGTACGAGTCTTAGATCAAGTGGCTGCAGCACACACCATCAACTGAAGCTCTGGAAGAGAAAGTGGATGAAGTGGCCATAGCCCAGATGGAATGAGCATTGAGAGATCGGGGCAAGTCTATACCTTTCTTAGAATAAATGAATGAAATGCAGTCTGTTACCTATTTAGCTAAAGTGATATTGAAACTGCTTGTCCTGACAGGCTTGCTGAGGAGACGACAAACAGCTGATCAGACTTCCTATGACTCTGTTCTGCGGAGGTAGAAATGCAACTGACTGAATACTAAGCAATATAAAAGATACTCACCTTTGTTCGAAAATGAGGGGAAGAAAACTGGTAACTCAATGGATTGGTCAATGTTGCACTCCATGGCCACCTTAGACATGAAAGATAGAGTATCCTTAAGAACAAATCCATTTTTCTGAAAAATGATGCAAGAAGGTTTGGCTGACAAAGCTTGAACCTCCGATATTCTCTTAGAAGTAATAGCTAATAAGATTGTTTTCCAATAATTATTGTAAATTTATAAAAGTAGGGAATGAGTTTAACATTTGGAATATCATAGAGAATAAAAGGAAAATTTAATTTGAAACAGGAATTGTTTATCTGGCCCTGAGCCAACACTGTAATTATTACATTGGTAAAACTGAGCGGGCATTTAAACAAAGAATCTACGATTATCAATACCATATTAGTAAAAAAACCTGTTACTAATGCATTAGCGAAACATATATTAGGTAACCCCACACAAGTTTGAAATTATGATAATAGAACAGGTTAAAAAACATAAGAGGTGGACCTTGGGAATTAAGGCTGGAAGAATGTGAACTGCTATGACAGCTTAGAACTAATGCCTATGCTCCACCTGGTCTTAATGAATATTGTTCGATCAAATGTATCTTGAAGCTAAAATCTTTGGAAAGATAACATAAAAGGGAATATGTTTTCCCCTCATCTTTCATTTCTTAGCCTGGATTTTATAAGTTTAAGACAGTTTTTATATGCTTACATTTAGGCATTCTTCTCATTTCAATCATTCTATTGTGCCTTGTATTTTTTATAAGATGGAAGTTGTTTTGCATTTATTACTATTTTTTTATAAAAGCTGTACTGGGATTGTAAGGGAATGTTTCTTTTAAATAACTGTTTCTTAACTGCATAATTTGTAGAGTAATGTATAATGAAGAATTTTGGGAAATGTCTTATCAAGTTCATTGAGTATTTTGGATGAACGAAAGCGCTAACAATAAACTTAAGGGAGTTTTGGAGCTATCTGGCATCATTTGTTTTATTAATTGGTTGAAAGTTTGTTGGTTATCGTTTTCAAATAAACAAATTTCAAGTCACAACAATGTGCTGGTTCAAAGGGCTTTTGGGTAAGCTCTTGCAGTACCACTTTGAGATCAAGGGGGAGAAGGATCTTTCAATGGAAGTCTAAAACATGGAAAAACTCTCTTCATAAAAGCTTTGCATAATATGTTAGAAAATAAGAAATTAGTTTTTCTTCCCAGCATGAAAACTGGATATGGAAGCCAGATGGAGTTTGATGGAGAAACTAGTTCCTTCTTTAAATTAAGTGCTGAGAAAAAGGAGAACTGACTCAGTGGATGCTGAGACAGGATCAATATTTTCCTTTGACACCCAAACTGAGAACCTCTTCCACTTGCTATTGTAGACCTTTTTAAGGGAACCCTTCAGATGCCAGGTAATGTCACAGACAGAAGGGGTAAGCCTGAACTTTCTTACAATTACTGGAATTGGAGAAACCATGTGGTCAGCTTTACAGCATGAAGATTGGGAAGATATCTTTTTGATGGGTGAGATGCGAGATCCTGTATAGGATCCAGAATCCAAGGCGGATACCACATCTGGCAAGGCCAGAAAGGGGCAATGAGGATTAAGGAAGTATTCAATCTGCTGGCTTTCTGTACAGCTTTTGGGATCAACAATAGTGGGGGTAAGCATAAAGGAGACCAGGGGAACCAATTGTGGACTACAGCATCCCACTGTGACTCCTCCAGTAGGATCAGAGCAAAATACTTGTTGCACTTGAAGTTCAGGGGAGAGAGAAAAAAGGCTGCAACAAGGTAGTCTCCACAGCTGAATATCTTGTTTGCTACTGTCTGGTTGAGGGACCCCTCATGAGGGGTCAAAATGGATGCAGTGAGTCTGTCCATCAGCACGCTAGTCACCCCTTGAATGTATGCTACAATCAGAAAACTGTCTGAAGATATCACCCATTCCTAAACTCTCATAGCCTCCCTGCACAACGGGTAAGAATGGGTTCCTCCTCGTTTGTTGATGTACCAGACTACTTGCATGTTAGTGTGAATTGCAATCGCCCCCAGAGGGAGAACGTCCTGGAAGGCTTGCAATGCAAGGACTGTTCTCATTCCCTAGGACACTGATAGGAAGTTTGGTTTCTGCAAGTGATCACATGTGTTGGGCCATATTCCCTAAGAAGTGGTCCCTCCACTCAGACTGGGAAGCATCCGTGGTCACTGTGGCTATGACAGAGGGAAGATGAAGGGTCTGCCCGGAGACAGGTCATGTGACTGCAGTCACCATTGTAGACTATTCTTGCAGATCAGAGACAAAGTTTTATGAGAGTAGACAGCAGGTGACAAAGAATGGACCACTGAACCATTATAGTCCAATGGAGAACTTTCAAAGAACCTCACCAAGGGGACTGCAACAATTGCAGCTGCCACTGACCCCAGAGCCCGTAAAACCAATCTCACCAGTGGTTGCAGATGTGATAAACCTTGAACTTGTCTCAGAGATAAAATGCAATGCACTGGTAAGGAGGCCACCTGTATTTTTGAATCCAGTTGTATTCCTATGAACTCTAAGTTCTGAACAGGTGTCAAGTTCAATTTTGCTAGGTTAACTGTAATGCCCAAGTGGTTGAGGATTCTCACTAGGTAGTCCCTTGACTGTAGCAGAAGATGCCTTGTCGGTGCAACAAGGAGCCAACTGTCTAGGTATGGAAACCCTTGGAATCCCTTTAGTCTCATGTGAGCAGTTACGACTGCCAAACATCTGGAAAACACCCGGGGCTGTGGCGAGTCCAAAGGGCAGCGCTCTGAAGTGGTAATGACAGTCTCCCAGCAGAAAGCTCAAAGGACTTCTTGAGCACCTGTCGATCTTCATATAGTATGCATCCTGAAGGTCCACGAAGCACATCCAATCATCTTTGCATAAAAATGGCAGAATGGACTGAACCATAACCATTTGGAACATTGGCTTCTTGACAAAATGATTCAAGTTGCTAAGATCCAGAATAGGTCTCAGGTCCTCCGTCTTTCTTGGCACTAAAAAGAAGCAAGAATACGTTCAGAATCCTCTTTGTTCAGTTGGGAACTCATGGATGACTTTTTTTGTAGAAGTTTTTGAACTTCTCGTACTGTATACACCAACTGACTATGTGAAACATTGGGGAGTTACTTCCTTGGAATTGGAGGAGTTAGAAAAAAGGAATGTAACAGCCTCTGGATATTATGTTTAGCACCCAGGTATTGTTTGTTATACTTCTCCAGGCATCCAGGTGCAGGGATAGAGGACCCCCGACTGCCTCCAGAGATGGCCAGTCACAGTGCTTTAGGAGTGCTGAAAGGGCCCATCAGTGAAAGGTTCCCTAGAATCCCGATTCTGCAGACCCCACCTCAGTGGCTCCTACCATTCAAGCCTTCCCCCTTTGCCTCTGGAGGAAGTATCCCCACATGTGTCCTGAAGAGAGTCTTGCAACTTCTTGAACCATGTTTTCTTGCCTCCTTGTTGGTTCCTGGAGAAGGCCCTCTGAGGAGTAGAAAACTTGATCCCACAGCAGACAAAGGTCTTTCCTTCTTGCTTGCTGTCAGTAAATGAGAAGTTATGTACCTACCATAACTTTCCATGTTAGTTGTCTTCTTCTCACCTTCTTTCTTGCTGGATGGGTTCGGAGCCGATCCTCGGCTCCGACTCAGCCTATACTAAAGCTCGAGAGCTAATTTTACCGGCTCGAGGCAACCCTATAGCCCATGATGCTAGGCGCTAACTACCCAGATCTTGTTTGGTAGCTGAGAACATAGCAATTTTAGCCTCCCAACCCAAGGGAGAGAAGGAAAGGGGGAAAAACTCCCATGTGCCACTACCTGAAGGTATAGTTACCCAAGGATAACCAGTTTAGGCTTCAAATTATGAAGGGTGAAGACCCTGATAAAAAAGGGAAATCCTTTCGGTCTGCCCAGGCTAGGGGGATGGTGGGTGGGATGCAAGAAGGCGAGAAGACAACTAACATGGAACGTTATGGTAGGTACATAACTTCTCAATGTTAAGTTGTCAATCTCGCCTTCATTCTTGCTGGATGGGACCGCGTCCCTAGCACCTTCATCCCGGGTGGCTCAGTGGAACAGGCTCTTGAGAATGGTGGAACCAAAATTTGCCGTGTTTCTGGAGACCATGTCTAATTTGTAGCGTGTAATAAAGGTATGAGGAGAGGCCCATGTGGCTGCTGAACAAATAGTATTCGTTGGCAATCTAGCTTGAAAGGCTGTTGATGTAGCTAAAGCTCTGGTTGAATGGGCTCTTGGCTTAGAAGGTAATTCTTTACCTCTGAGTTGACAGATATAGGTAATCACAGAGGACAGCCATTTAGACAAGGTTACTTTGGATACCGGAAGGCCCTTTTTACCTTCCACGTAGGACAGAAAAAGCTGTTCCGATTTCCTAGATTGTTTAGTTCTGTCCAGATAATAACGGAGCTGGCGATGAACGTCCAGATAATGCAGTTTTTGCTCTGCCCTGCCCTGTTAGAATAATTAGGAAAGAAAACTGGAAGATCGATAGATTGATTTAAATTTGCCTGAGAAGCCACCTTGGGCAAAAAGGACAGGTTAGTTCTGAGAGAAACCCTGTCTTTATGGAAAACTAGATAAGGAGGACGAATGCAAAGGGCATGGAGTTCTGATACTCTCCTAGCAGAAGTTATGGCAACTAGGAAGAGAGTTTTCCACTAGAGCAACTTTAAAGAACAGAAAGCAGCAGGTTCAAAGGGAGGAAGAATCAAGGATGTTAAAATCAAATTTAAATCCCACTGTGGTGGGGGGTCTTTGACTGGGGGTTTGAGTAAAACGATACCCTTAAGGAAGGTTTTACAAAGCTTGTGGGACATGATGCTAGAATCCAATAGGCCTATGTGAAAATTTGAAATGGCCATTAACTGAACCTTTACAGTAGAGGATGAAGAGCCTGAATGAAAAATTTCCGCTAGGAAATCTAGGACTGACTGTATAGGAGCAGTGAAGGGATCTATATTCCTAGCCCTTGCCCAGAAGGAAAAACGCTTCCATTTACTAGCATACATCCTTCTGGTAGAGAACTTAAGGGAAGCTACAATAATATCAGACAGAATTGGAAATCAGGGGAAGCCTGGCTAAGGATGGAAGTGGAGCAACCAAGCTGTGAGGTTGAGAGATTGGAGGGATTGGTGCAGCCGCCCTGACTGGTGGGCCAAAAGATCTGGTACTGGGTCCAGATGCCAAGGCTGTTCCAAAAGGTAACGATGCAGGAAAGGGAACCATATCTGTCAAGGCCAATAAGGGGCAATGAGGATCATCCTGGCTCTCAAGGCGGTAGCTTTCTGAATCAACTGAGTGATTAATGGAAAGGGGGGAAAAGCGTATAGAAGTCCCTGAGGCCAATCGTGGACTAGAGCATCTCTGGGGGGATGGCCTAGAAGGGGAAGAAGTCGAGGCACTTGTTGTTTTGAGGTGTTGCAAAAAGATCGCAGTAAGGAGGACCCCACTTCTGAAAAATCTCCTCCGTTACTGACTGCTTGAGAGACCACTCGTGTGGCATGAGAATAACTCTGCTCAACCTGTCCGCTATGATGTTGGACTTCCCGGGGATATGCGTTGCTATCAGAAACCGCTGAGAAGAGATCACCCATTGCCAAAGTCAGAGTGCCTCTCGACACAGGGGATAGGACATGGTTCCGCCCTGCTTGTTGATATACCACACTACAGACATATTGTCTGTCTGAATTGCAATAGTCCCTAAAGGAAGAGAGTCTTGGAGGGCCTGCAACGCCAAAAGCACTGCTCTCATCTCCAGGACATTTATGTGCAGGTGGCATTCGAAAGGTTGCCATGTGCCCTGGACTGTCCTGCACTGAAAATGCCCCCCCCCCCACCCGATCAGGAAGGCATCCGTTGTGACAGTGGCGACCGGAGGGGAAGGAACGAATGGTCTGCCCTGAAGGACTTGAGGGGAGACCATCCACTAAGACAGATGTTTCTTGCAAGATAGTGTTGTTATGATTTTGTGTCAAAGGAAGCTGTTGGAAGGACCACTGGGAGAAGAGCATCCATTGAAGGAGCCGCATGTGAAAGCGAGCAAGGGGAAGTAGCATGATGGCTGCCGCCATGAGACCTAACACTTTTAGGACAAATCTGGCCTAGATTCTTTTGCTCTGAAGGAGGATATGAACATGATTTTGAATATCTAAAACTCTTTGCTCGGTTAATTTTGCTGAGAGCTGTATGGTGTGTCCAAGGTGGCGCCTATGAAGGTAATAAGACTGACAAGGCAGACTTTTCGAAATTTATGGAAATACCTAGCCCTTTGCAAGTTTGAATGGTGTAATCTCTGGCAAAAAGAAGCTGATGACTGGTGGTGGCAGTAAGGAGCCAGTCGTCTAAATATGGAAACACCTGGAATCCTTGAAGTCTCAGATGAGCCGTGACCACTGCCATGCATTTGGTGAACACTCAGGGGGCTGTAGTGAGACCAAAGGGTAGGGCCCTGAACTGGTAGTGACTGGCCCCCAGCCAGAAGCGGAGAAACCTCCTGGAGCGCCTGTGCATCTTGATATAATACGCATCCTGTAGGTCCACTGAGCACATCCAATTGCCCTGACCCAGAAAGGGTAGAATGGACTGTAGCGTGACCATCCGGAACTTCGTTCTTTTTACAAACTTGTTTAGTCTGCTGAGATCCAATATTGGCCTCCAGTCCCCTGTCTTTTTTGGTACCAAAAAGAACTTGGAGTAGATTCTGGATCCTAGCTGGTCTGCCGGGACTGGCTGGATGGCTCTTTTTGTTAGCAATTTTGAAACTTCTAGTACTGCTTGTTCCCTTAGACTGGGTGGAACGTCTGGGAGGGGCCCTTTTGGCCGAGTTGGGATGTGGATAAAGGGAATTTTGTAACCCTCGGATATAATCGACTGTACCCATTTGTCTTGTGTGAGAGAAAGCCAGGCTTCTGGGTACAGCAACAACCTTCCCCCGACTGCCTCCGAAGGTGGACAGTCGGGCAGCTTCTCAGGGATGCTGGAAGGGTTTATCAGAGAGAGACTCTCTGTTACCCTGATTCTGCAGACCTCCTCTGCCTCTAGGGTGGCATCTGTTGTTGTCCCCCCCCCTGCCTCTCGGGGGAACTGACCTCTTGCGTCAGGTGCGACTCCCTGAGATTTGCGGAATCACATTTTTCCACCCTTTTGACCCTTAGGATAGGGTCTGGACGGGGTTGAAAAACGGACTCCTACGGCAGAACGAGTCTTGCCATCTTGTTCGCATCTGGTCAAAGTATCCTTCACTTGAGGTCCAAACAACGCCAAACCATCAAAGGGGGAGTTAGTGAAGGATGCCTTGAAGGGGTCTGCAAAGTTGCAAAGCGCATCCAGGCATGACGCCTTAAAGCCACGCCTGTGCCTGCGGCTCTACTCCATCGGCTGCATAGGAAATAAGCCGCATGGAGGAGTTGACAATGGAATTTAGGGTTCCTACCTGGGAGTTGAGTTTGTCCTGAGACCCCGCAGCTGTTGGATCCTGTAGGGTATCACCCATTTCTTTGAGAATGTCTCTTTGAAGGCGGGTGAAATGGCACAAGTAATTCAGCGACCACATGGCGAAGTTCGCTGAAGAGAACATCCGCTTGCCGTACCTATCCATAGTCCTAGATTCCTTATTAGGAGGATGGATAGGAACTGAAGGATCGGCCAGTTCCTTCTTAGTGGCTGCAGCCACCACCATGGCATCAACTGGGACACCCTTAGTTAAGAATTGTTTATCTGACGGGGCTGTGATAAATTTGGAGGGCCTCCATGGGGTGGGTTCCGTCGTATCAGGGGCCGTCCAAGCCTTCCACGCCACCACTTCCATGAGGGGGGTCAAAAGGTGCAGACACCCAGGAGGTGGAAGGGCGAGAACCAAACGCCTCCAGGTAAACCGACTCGTCCTCGGAAGGATTAAGGGTAGACCAGTTCCCCCTCTGCTAAAGGATTGCAAGGATGTCAAAAAAGGAGACATGCTCAGAGGGGGACCGTGGGGACCCTTCAGACTCATCGAAGTCGGTAACAGATGTGATGGACTCAGGGGAGTCCACATGCTTCCTCTTACATGTCCTCTTTCGAGGGGGTTCACCTGACGGATCAGGGGAAGCCTCGGAAGAGGAGGATATTCCCAATGGGGAAACCTGAGGCATTGGGTCTCTACGGTCGGGAATGAGAGAGTGGGTAGAGACCGCAGCAGGCACTACAGTGGGAGGAGCTGATGGAGCTGACTGTGGGGCAGGCACAGGGGCCAGAATGCTCCTCATGACCTCGAAGGTGCCCCTATCAGGCAGGACAGAGGGCTCCCGTCCGAAGAAATAGGAACCCCAGCCGGCACAGAGAGGGACGGCTCCGAAGCCGATGTCGTGGCCGAACTCACCAGCGCCAAAGCTCCGAGAGGGAGAACGGGGTCGGACAAGGGTCCGATGCCACTCGCCCCCTCGGAGCAGACGAGGGAGTCCAAGCGTCTAGATCCCTCCATGGATGGGACCATGGAAGAGATCGCAGCAGACAACGGAGCCGAAGGGGGAAGTATCGGCTCCGATGTCACGACGGTCACGGCTCCGAACTCAGGGGCAGAGTCGGAGGAGGAATCGAAGATAGTATGGGTAAAGCCACTGTCTGTTGAGACTGGCTGTGAAGCATTTGGGCCAGTGCCTGAGACTTTAGGAGTCTGCTAACCACCCTCTCAAGGTCATGGTCAGAAAGCCTGGAAGACAGAGAAGAATGGCTCCGATGGCTCCACTCCGAGAGCAAAGGCGATGTCGGAGCAGAGTGAATGGACTCCAGGGTCGGAGACCTAGATCTTTTGCGGGTGGAAGATGGCACTAAGACTAGTGGTGCCGATGGAGCCAAACACACATCGGCTCCGACCGGAGCCAACTTAGGAGATAGAGTCTTTGAGGCATCGGCTCCGGCCGGAACCGATGCAGAAGACTGCAACATAGCCGTATCGGCTCCAGCCAGAGCAGATCGTGACGCAGTAGGTGAGCCAACAGCCGACGGCTTGGAGCACGGAGCGGACGGTTTGGATGGCTTCGAAGGTTTACCCGGCAAGGACTTAGCCGGAGAACCTTCGGGCTTTAATAAGTCCCTCAAAATTAACTTATTCCTGCGCTCCTGCAGGACTCTTGGACTGAATGCATGACAAACAGAACAAGAGTCCTGCAAGTGTAGGGGTCCCAGGCAATAAACGTAAGAAGTGTGACAGTCTGTCAGTGACATTTTCTGACAGCACGAGTCACACTTCTTGAAGCCTGAGACTTTAATGTCTTTAGACATTAAGGCTGTTAAAGAAGAAAAAAATCTTCCTTAGAAGCTAACACACAAAAAGTAAAAATAAAGGTTAATAACCCACGCACACCTAACTGTCCCAAAACAAGGGAACGGGAAAAAAACGGAAGGGCCTAAGGCCTAACCTTAACAGGGGAGGGATATAACTTTGGGGTTTAGGGATTAATCAAAAAATGTGACCCAACGGGGTAGGTATTAGTACTGGACTATATGATTATAAAAGGGGAAATTTCCTAAGAAAAGAGAAGAAAAATTTTAATTTTTCATTGACCTGTGGAGCCGGTAAAAAAAGCACCTCGCTAGCAAAAGCGGCAAACGAGATCTGGGTAGTTAGCGCCTAGCATCATGGGATATAGGGTTGCCTCGAGCTTGTAAAATTAGCTCTCGAGCTTTAGTATAGGCAGAGTTGGAGCCGAGGATCGGCTCCGAACCCATCCAGCAAGAATGAAGGCGAGATTGACAACTTAACATCGTGTCTTTCACAGAAGGTCCTAACAAGGAGGACCCATCAAAGTAGGCAGTTTGTGAGGTGCCTTCCACAGCAAGCGAAATGAACCACAGAGGAATTAATGAAGAAAGAAATGGTAGCCAGTTGGGGAGAGAGTTTTTGCAAGTCCTCCTCGGTCATGGTCTCAGCAAGAGAGTTGGATAATTCTTTAACCAAGTCAATGCAAATGGGTGAAGTGTGCCAAAGGTAGCGGAGGCACAAACGCACTTTTGTCTGTCCAGTGCTCTACACTCCTTGACAGAACGCAATGCAGACTGATCAGAGAACTTAGACTTTTCTACTATGCTGAGAGAACTCCACAGAGGAAGCTGAAAGGGCACTAGGAGCCAGCATGTTTAAGGGAGGTTTCAGCCCCAGAAGTGGAGGATGCAGGCAACAAGCCCTTTAAAATTTATTTATTTTTATTTATATTTGTTGACCGGAAGTGTCCGACTGGACGTAGGTCCATTTTCAGCGGAGGCCCAGGGAGAAAAGCTCCACAGTTAAAATAAACAGTTACATTGGATTACATAGCGATTAACAATTTACATAGCAATTACTTACATATTTACAGATGAACATAGTACATCAGTAGACAACTAGAATCTTTACCTGTGAAGTACATAACAGACATTAACAAATGTTACAATAAGAAGTTCCTGCTGTATAATAAGTACTAGGCTTATGAGCTTGCTATAATAAAGGTAGTTAGTGGAGTGGAAAGAAAGGTAGTGGTTGGATGAGGTGGGTGATATTAGAATGGGAGTTGCAAGGGTATAGCCAACATGGTTTTAGGTGCGCTTTTAGTAAAGTTCTGAAATAGGTGCATGATGGTATGGAGGTAATTGTGGGTGAGAGGGAGTTCCATAATTTGGCTATGGTGCAAGAGAATTAGTGCTTCACCAGCAGAGTTATTGGCTTTAGTGATCTGCAAGTGAGATTTGTTGCTGGATCTTAGTGGTCTGGTGGTGCAATAGGGTTGGAGTAGATTCTGGAGGGATGGGACATATTTAGTGGATGGTTTACTAGGTTGTGGGCGAGTGAGAGTTGATACCATTGAAGGAGGTGAGGGGAGTTCAAGCCAGCCCAGTTCAGCAAGTGAGAGAGTGGTGACTACGGTAGGATGCCCCTGTGGCGAATTTGGCGATTTTGTTGTAGCAGGTCTCTAGCTTGTTTAGATCGCCTTGCCTTAGGTTGGTATATACTGGAGAGGCATAAAGTAGGGTGGAGATAAGGTGGGAATTTGCTACTGAAATCTTTGCTGCTTTGGTGAGAAGTTGCTTATTTCTGTATAACGCTCATAGTTTTTTGTGGACTTTTTTATGGTCATGGATATGTGAATGTCAAATTTTAGTTCATTGTCTATTTCCACTCCTAGCAATTTGGTGTGTTCAGTTGGGTATATAGTGGTGTCGTCTTTTGCTGTGATGTTAAAGTGAGTTGTTTTGAGTATGTTTGGTGGGTTGGAAGATGAGTAGTTTAGTTTTGTTTGGGTTGAGTATTAATTGGGCATCGGAAAACCAAGTTTCAACGGAGGAAAAGGCTTCCTGTGTGACTTTTTGCAGTTTGGGTAGGGACTGGACTGAGCAGATGATGGTCGAGTCATCTGTGTATTGTATGAGTGTGCCATGTTTGGTGGCAGAGGCTAGATTATTGGTGAAACCAGAGAAGAGTAGGGGTCCAAGGATGGATCCTTGGGGAACCCCTATGGAGACAGGTAGTTGGGGAGATATGTCATTCCGCCATACAACGGATTGCTGGAGTTCAGACAGGTAACTCTGAAACCAGTTGGTGACTGATTGTGAGAAGGATAGGTTAATGAGGACAGAGATAAGTTGTTTGCGTGGGACCATATCAAATGCTTTAGATAAGTCTAGGAAAGTAGCAGAGGAGAGATAGCCATTGTTTTTATGCTGAAGGATAGTGTTAGTAATGGAGAGTAAGGCAGTGGTGGTGCTATGGTTTGGTCAGAAATCATGCTGAGTATTGGAAATGAGGTTGTTAGTAAGGAGGTAGTCTGAGACCTGACAGTGTATGCATCTCTCTAGTATTTTGGAGAGTGGAGAGAGAATAGCTATGGGGCAGTAACTGGTTAGCTCTGTGGAGGGTCCGCCTTTGTGGAGGAGAATTATGTGATACTTTCCACAGTGTGGGAACGTAACTTTCTGACAGAGATCGGTTAATCAAGATGGATACTGGGTAGGCCAGAGCATCAGTTACGATTTGTAGGTATTCACTTGGGAGGTTGTCTGCTGCTAATTTGGTGGGCTTAAGTTTAGTTAAGAGTTTTTTTTATGTTGGAGATAGGTACAGGAGAAAAAGAGAAGGCAGTGGGGAGATTACTAGTTGAAGCTGTGGGTTGGAGGGGAGGGGGGAGTTGTATTTACCTAGTGATATAGTATGGTTTGTGTGAAGTGTGTGTTGAATGAGGTAGCAATATTTTCTGAGGAGTGAGGGATGTTAGGAGGATGGGTACTGATTTTACCTGGGTGGAGGATGGAGTTTATGGAAATGAGCTTGTTCCAGTGGTCGGCTAAAGCTTGGGGGTTGAAAGCCGCACACACAACACCCCAAAGCCAGATATTCTGGGCCTAGGCAATAGATGCACTATTTGTAGGCATCCAAGTTACAAATTTGCGCCCACAAGAAGTATATCTTTTGAAACCAGTTGGTTTCTCAGATATTACAAGTAACATGTGCGCGCACACACACACACTAATACAACCTCCCCAACTACCATTCACAGTCAAACTACATAAACTAAATAACAAAACCTTAACCAGAAAATCTTTTTTTGGATAGTAGGCTCAACAGAAGAAAAACTCTGAAGTCCCCAACGCTTCAAAAACTGTAGGAGGTAGGCAAAACAGTTAAAGAATTTAAGACTAAACAACTATTTATGAGAATTTCGTATGCATCTCTCACAAAAACACCAGTAGCTCGAGAATAGAACCACATCTGGACACAATGCACAGCAAACAAGATCTGGGGAGTTGAGGAAGGCATGGTGCATTATGGGTAGAGGGAGGAGCTCAAGACTCTGATCCTTATGTCTTGGAAAGTGGCTGAGTCGGATCCAATATCTGATCAGAGACCCATTAGTGAGGAGGAATGAAAAGGCCAACACCAAATCTTAAGTTAGAAATAAATTTATATATAACCTGCCTTCTAGAGACAATGAAGCAGCAGATTCTTTCAAACTATGAGCACATTTTAGCATAAACTTTCACAAATAGCCTTGATAATTCATGACCCTAAAGGCTAACGTAGTAGAAGCAAGTAGTCTCCTACCTTGATTGTCTTGCCCCTTACTACCCTTAGCAGAGGATACTGGATTACAGTAAATCGAAGATTTGTTAGCAGCTGCTGCTACTGCTGCTGTAGTTACTGCAATGTCAACTGACAGTTAAGGTTATAAATGTGTTTCTCAAGTAAAAAAATGTACAATACGCTGGTTGCAAAAGTGTGCACACCCTTAAACTAATACCTTATTGAAACACCTTTTGCTTTAAAAACTGCGAAAAGGCAAAGTCACCAGAAATGACAGAATGCAAACCACTCTTGGCCAAAGATAGAACATTTGACTTGAATGCAGAAATAACCTATTCATCTTCCCTAAAATTTCAAGTTTTTGCTTCTTTCTAGGATATATCCCTACTAGCAGAATGGTTAGGGGAACAGCCTACCATCCCTGGCAAGAGAGTAACTTTACATGGACAACTCCTGTACCTAAAGTGTTTGGTTTTCACACACCTTAAACAGGTGCTGGAACAGTCCCTGAGGAAGTGTCTAACCAACAGGGCATAGTGCCAGTTACACCAGATGGAGTACAGGCAACAGATAAGCGGTCTGTAGAACAATCTTTGGCCATGTCAGAGCCACTAGTCATAAGCTGTGGCAATCATTTTACTTTTTAGGTACAAGCCGAGTCGAGGAAGCAGGAAAGGGAATATTATCCATGCTATTGCCTAAGATGAAACCATACTGCCAGTACAGTAAGATCAGTAACACAGAGAAGGTTAAGCATTCACTACTAAGCACAAAGACAAAAATGTTGCCACACTAAACACAAGCAATGCGCTTAAAATCATGTCACCAGACTTTAAACTTTCAGTCAGAACTATTACATAGCATTACTTAAGTGACAAAACGTTCCAATTCCATTAAAAACAATAATGGGTAAGAAACACATTCGGACTATAAAAGCTCAGGCCAAATGTTTAACATCTTCATAACATCAGTTTTCCACACTTAATTGTAAAATAAGTCAAGTAAACTGAGCAAAACCACTTACAAATGATCCCTGAAAAAAGTGGATTTTCTTAAGGTAGAATGCACAAACAGCTTTTTTCTTTTGCTTTTATTAACACATATCAGAAAAATGCCACAAAATATTAAAAATACTCATGAGAGAAAGGGGTTCCCAAATGGGATCTTGTCTGTTTAGGCCAAAAGCTTCTGACCTAATGCTGTTACTCTCTAGTGCGAGATACTTTCATGAAGACAGCAATAATTTTTTTAAGATTTACCTCACTCTGGCTGCTAATATACTTCCCTCCAAAAGGGGAGCAGCCTATCAGCAACCAGAGTTAGAGAATTGAGTGAGAGCTTTGGCAAGCTGTCCAAATGTTATGTCCTTGGCACAACACTACCCCATAGGCTACTGCAGCAGTGAGAATGAACAGCATTGTACTAGATCTTGAGGTATGTCCTGATCTTATCAGGTAGCCACTTGAATGCTTTCCTCCTCCCTAACCACACAAAAAAGTTCTCTTTAGAGGACTGCGGACATAAAAAACTAAGTGGGATTTTTAGAAAAGGGTAGGAGCAAATTACATCAAAAAAGGGAACTGTGGGAATGATATAGGCAGAAAAATTTTTGGAGGAGGAATAAAGTTTACGGGAAGGCAGGAATTGACTGAGCTATGTAATGTCTTCATTTATGTAAATGTATGGTTGCCCATTGTCTTAGGTAATTCAAATAAAGATTTTATTTTTGTTAAAGTGTAGCACTGAGCTTGTAGTCCTGTTACAAGCAATATGTTAACTGTACTTAAAGTTTATAAACTAGTGCTGTCATGTACTTTGCTGCCAAGTTACTCCCCCCTGCCAACTTAATCAAACCAAGACAGTAATGCTGACCATGTTTTTGCCAATATTCCTCTATAGCAATCACTAATGTTGCCAAGTTTATTGCTTAGGCCAATATAGTGCGTGTGCAGGCTGTACTGCAAACATCCTGGCTTAATTTTTTAAATCTAATATCAATACTATATTTAAAAATAGACCAGAACCTATGAAACCAAAAAAAGAGTGGGTGAATTTCTCTAGTGTCTTAACCATATTTCTGTTGGCATGAATACAGCCTCGGGTCTTTTGTGAAATCAGGCCATATTCATTTTATTTGTCATTTGTTAACCGGGTTGGTCTACCTGAGCCAAAGACCCATTTTCAGTGGAGACCCGAGGAGAAAAGCTCCAATAGCTAGATATTATAGACTGCTATAGTTGACGCAAGTCAACTTCTTGCATATGATCTTTACATATACAAATTATTACATTAACAGGATAACTATTTAAGGCTCTCTGAAGATACTCTGTATTGATAAAAAGATTTCTACTGGGTGGTAACGAGTGGCAGTTTACTACTACGAACTTTGACTGGATGTATGCATAACTCATGATAAACAGCTGCTGTGAGCATGATCCATCTCAAAACTAAACCCATGAGAGTTAGTAGAAGCAGACCAGAAATACTGTTAAACAAACCCCCAAGAACTTTAACATTGCAAAAGGTCAGTTTTACAACTCTCCAGCTAAATGGCATATAACCAACTCTTTCAAAAAAGAAAGATACTTATGCAGTATGCAACACAAGCGACTTACTACCTACTACAGCTCAAACATAAGGACGTAAAGGGAAAAATTAATCCACAGTGCTTGTCCAGGAAGAAAACTGCAAATAAGGCAGCAAGTCTGCAATCACAACTTAACTTTGACAATACTTTGCTATCCCACCCATAAAACCATCCTGGCAGAAGGTTAAACCATCATATTGGCTTGATGAAAGATCATAGGATTAACAAGGCCATAACAAAAGTCAGTTTTATGCCCCAATACTGCAGGACTTCATACCACACTTAAAAAAGCAAAATAAACTATAAATGTAAAGGAAGGGTACCATATTAAGACTGTTAATCCTTTACAGTTAGCATCTCAAAACTACATTACATTTTACTGCCTCTTCGTAACTGCAGGAACAGAAAAAATCGAGCCCCCCCCAAACATTTAAAGGTGACGGCCTAAGAGGCATGTCCTGAAAAACAGCAGTAGCAAAGCCATTTCCGTATTTGGAAACTATCAGCTTTGTAGTGCTGGTAAAACTTAGGACCAAGTGGTTGCCAAATTCCCTCATCCAACAAAAGCAGAAGCATCATCTGCTAGTCTGGTAAAATGTGTGTGCTTCTTGCCAAAGTTTACCTGTGGCAACATATTATAATCCATTCCATGAAGCTATCCAGCTGGAGTGTGCGTTTTCCAGGATATTCAATCAACATTTTAAAGATGACAAAACTAATTTCCACCTATTTGCAGTACTGAGGAAGTCCAAACGGCAGTCTTCAGAGATCCATCTTACACAGATTCACCTTCCATGCATCTTTGGGATGACAGGCAAAAAGAAGGGAGGTGACTTATTACAGAAAATCTTTCATAAGAGATATTAAACAAGGTCACATCTGCCAGAGTTGGTGGTAACTCAGATGGATGCAAAAGATCCCCTGGCACTTACAGTAGGTAAATCTATTTTCTTTACAAAATTTCTCTAGGTCTCTTCTGAACGCAGGCCATGCTTAGCAGTACTAACCCAGTTTACAAAAAGCCTACAGGCCAGCAAAACAAATCAGATACATGTTGGGACTGAAGAAACAGCAGACAGAGCAAACTTATCTTTGTTAAAGATGGCTTTATTGCACATAAAAGCCTACAATTCAAACTGTCCCTGCTGAAACAGCAGTCAGCACAAGCACAGTTTTCAAAGTCAATAATTTTAAAAGTAATAAATATTTCAGTTGAAAGGGAGGCAACATCACTGCTTCCACAGGTAAGATTAAATCACTCTTAAGGGGGTTCCAAATGTATTTACTACCTTAAGAAATAGTAACTCTACAAGCCAAATACATCAAGGGACTCATGGCCAATAAGGCTAGCAATACATCTTAACATGAGCAAGACAAAATGCTCAAAAAGTGCTTACAAACGGAAATCTTATCAGTTCTAGGAGGAGAGCAAATACGTCCATAACAAAAGTCAAAACCTTTTCCACTGTGAAAAATTAGGGCTCATCATGTGAAATTCTTGTAGATATTTCAAGAAACAGAGTGAAAAGGAGACCACAACGGCACTACATGAAGAATCTTACCCTGCTGTTGGAACGGACTGTGCTCTCAAGATGAACTGTACTGCATCCTCTCTAAAAATAACATTTTGAGTTGACAGATTAAAAAAAAAAGTGGTGTGGACCAAAATTAGCTGAGCTTTGTCTCAATGAATTGTGTAAAGCAGCAAATGAAAAACATGACCGAAATATGCCAGAGAGACTAATTCCTTGGAATATGTACAGAGCTTCGAAAGTTCAAATCCAAAACCTCGATGATTAAGCATTCTTGGACAAAAACGGTTTCTCACTGGTTATCTCCATATTCCAGTTAATTTTAGTTAAAACCAGAGGATGACCACGCAAACCATCAGACTTAAGTCTGCCAGAAGAGAAACCACCTAGCAAGTGAGTTGCCTGCTGAGGTTTATGAGCAGTGCTCGTTTCAGGCAAACATGGCCACCCTGAAAGATGATGGAATGTTATTACATCTTGCTGGTCTATTTCTACTAGAGAAGTCCTGTGCCACCACCATTAATGGATGCCTTTAGTGCCAAAAGCACCAACATCTTTAAACGTCACACAAATCTTCACTAGAAAGGGCTTCCACGTTCCTTGATAAGGGAAGTCCTTGAAATAAGACTGCACTTTGGAGAGTCAAGCACCTGTCAAACATTTATCCATGTCATTAAAAGTGTGTGGGCTGGTCTAAAAGACTCTTCAACCAATTCAGCATGTGATAGCATGTGAGATTTTGGCTGGTTCAAAGTCAAAATCAGACCAGATACACAATTCAAAGATGGAGTCAGAGATGAACAAAAATCCATTAGGTCTAGTATCTACTCCAACAGTCTACAAAATTAATGCGGAAACTTCATGTACTGTTTCACACTGGGAATTATCAGGATATTGGACAAGTGACCAAGAAAGATTAGAAAACACCCAATGGCCATTTGGATTGGGCAGCTATCCAAAGAAATATTAAACAAAAGTTATGCACTTATGACAATTTCAATCCATGTTGTCAGATTTTTATCTGGTTCAACTTTGGGTTGTCTGATCCGACAGAATTAGACTTTAGCATCAACTGGAAGACTTCTGCTTCAAGGATCTGACTCCTCCCCTACCCATAATCCCTGCAGCTCCACCTAATCACCTCAGATCAAGTTTGCCCCATAGTGAATAGTTCTTCTCCATTATAATCATAATCCAACTCTGAAAATTTGAACCATACCACAGCAACATACTAAAATATGTGATATAAGCACAATAGTAACAGGAAGATTTGTTAGCCAAGGACAGCCAAAAACCCGATCACTTTTGGAAAGGGGGTTAGAGGGTGGTATGTTGAACCACACAAAAAACAGACATGGATCTATTGTCATGATGAATACATACATTTTTCTTATCCAAGGTTGTCTATTTTTGTCCAATTCAACTGCGGGTCAGATTCCCAAGCACCAAGTCCTGGGTGGACACGAGGAAGGATATTCCTGAAAATATTGGAGCCAAAGGACAAGCATGCTCTAGACTGATTATAAGACCTATGATGAAAAATTAAGGTGTGCACCGTAGACCAAGTAGTTGCTGCACAGATATCACAGGGAAATGTTTTAGCAAATGCAGCAGCAGCAACTGCTCTAGTGGAATGCACTTTTGGTTTAACCTGTAGTCTCAGACCTCCTTTGGTGTAAAGGAAGGAGATGCAGTCAGAAAGCTACTCAAAAAGTGTGTTACTTTAGATACACAGCCTTTCCCTGGTTGTTTCTGGAAAAGAAAACAAATAATTGGTCGACTTCCTAAAGGGTTTTGGTTCTATGGAGGTAAAAATGCAATTGACAGCGAAGATCTAGTAAATGCAACTGATGTTCGCCCTTGCTAAAAAAAGTGGCAAATACAGGTAGGTTGACTTTTTGATTCATATTAGTTTCAGATGCCACCTTCAGAAGATGGGAAACTTTTTTTTCCTCTTCGAACCAATGCTAACTACTCACCATAAAGTTCCATCTGTGTTGTCCATTTTCATTCTTCCTCAGCTGATGGGTTCAGATCAGAGTTGGCCACTTCTACCAGATCTTCAGATCCAAAACTCTCAAGCTCCTCCCTTTACTCAATGCCATATCAGCCTAACGTACCTCAGATAGAGTTTGCTGACCCTATATATATATATATATATATATATATATATATATATATATATATATAAAATTAATATAAAGGGACCATAAGGGAATGGTGGCAGGTGAGTGGGAAGTTGAGGAAGAATGAAAATGGACAACGCAGATGGAATGTTATGGTGAGCCCATATCTAATGTCTATTCCATTCATTCCTCAACTGATGGGGCAGAGTCCCCAGCTAGCTGAACCCTGGGTGGACCTCATGGAAGGATTTTAGAGTACTGCAGAGCCAAAGGCAGCTCTATTTCTGAAAACAACTCCAATATATAATGCACAATGAAGGTGTGAGCATTAGTCTAAGTTTCGGCTGCACAAATGTAATCTATGGAAGCCCTTAAAAAGACAGAAGATACCACAGACTTCATGAAATGAGCTCTAGGAGGCTTAGGCAAGGATAAACCTCTCAGTACAAATAAAGGAGATAAAATTGGTTAGCCATTTGGCCAGAGTAACCTTAGACACTGGCTTGCGTAATTTGTTAGGAGAGAAAGAAAAGTACAGTTGTGTACACTTACCATAAATGTAGATGTTCGAGTGTCTTCACTGTTGCAGTCATGACTGTAGGGTTTCTCCCCTGTCGGCAGGCAGTTCTCGGTCGGCCAGAATCCCAAAGTCTGGGTCCGGCGTTGGCTGTTCAGCCATGCTCCCTGACGTCAGAGCGCCAGGAGTACAAAGCTGACAGCCGACGCCATGTTCTCCAGTTTTTCTTGCCCCAGATGTCAGGAGTCCCAAAATGAGTAAGGTCCCATACCCTTTGCAAATACATCTCAGAAGAATGGTGAAAAAAGGAACCACACAAAAGAAAAAATAAGAGGGGACAGGAGGGAGGGAAACCCAGACTACAACAGTGAAGACACTCTAACATCTACATTTATGGTAAGTGCACACAACTGTACTATGTTCATCGTGTTTCACTGTTGCAGTCATGACTGTAGGGTAGAATCCCAATGCAGAATGAAAGGGAGGTGGTCAAAGTAGAGGGGGCGGCTAAAAGGCCCTGCAAGACTGCAGAATCAAAGCCTGCCCTAGACAGAGTTAGAGAGGTAGATTGTAGTGCTTTGAAAAAGTATGCACTGAACTCCAAGTTGCAGCTTCCAAAATGTCTTTGGTAGGAACTCCCCTGAGGAAAGCAGCTGAAGTGGCAGCAGCTCTGGTGGAGTGAGTCCTTATACTCCCTAGGATTTGCTTTCCATGGTGTGAATAGCAAAATCTGATTCCATGAGCAATCCATTTAGAAATGGTCTGTTTTGAAATGGCTTTTCCTTGGGAACTTGAAGCATAAGAAACAAACAATTGCTCTGATTTCCTGATGTCCTTGGTTCTGTCCAGGTAAAAACGTAGTTGTCTGTGTACATCCAAGGAATGTAAGATCCTTTCCCCTTTATTTTGAGGAGTGGGGAAAAAAGTTGGCAAGTGAATAGTTTGATTTAAAGCCACTTTGGAAACCACCTTAGGCATGAAAGTAGGATTAGTCCTTAAAGACACCGTCTTGATGAAAAATAATACAAGGTTCCACAACCATAAGAGCTTGCAACTCTGAAACTCTCCTGGCAGAGGTCAGAGCTAACAGGATGGCGGTCTTCCAAGATAAAAACTTGATGTCAGATGTGGCAGCAGGCTCAAAAGGAGGTAAGGTGAGCTTTTCCAAAACATAGTTGAGATCCCCAGCAGGAATGGGAGGAGATCTAGGGGGCCTTAAGTTCTTAGCTCCCCTGAGAAACTGTCTCATGAGCTGGTGGGAAAAGATTGGAGGGTCTGTATTATAATGAGCAGAAATAGCAGAGGCATGTATCTTAATGGAAGAGAAAGAGAGATCCTTATGTAAGAGGTCTGTCAGGTAAAGTAAAATCAAAGGAATGTTAGGAAGAAGAGGATCAGAATCCTGAGCCTGCATCCAGGAACAAAATCTTTCCCATTTTCCTGCATAAGATTTTCTAGTGCTAGGACGTCTGGCTTCTAAAATTACATCCATAACCTGCTTGGGTAGGAGAGAATGAATCAAAGACCCTGGATTAACCAGGCCGTCAGGCAGAGTTCTGACATGGGAGTGTAGAACTTGACCCTGGTGTTGGGACAGAAGGTTCGGAGTCTGTGGTAAAACCCAAGGGGGCTCCAGACAAAGGTTTTTCAGTGTTGGGTACCAAAACTGTCGAGGCCAATTTGGGGCCAGCAAGATTATCATCTTGGGCTTGTCCTGTTTGATCTTTAATAATACCCGTGGAAGAAGAGAAAGAGGCGGAAAGGCATATCCCGAGAGGTTTCTCCAACTGAATGATAGTGCATCCACTTTCCAAGCTTATTCGTGGAAAGTCCTGGTGCAAAAAATCTGTAGTTGATGATTGAGGTGGGATGCAAAGAGGTCTATGTGAGAACATCCCCAGACTGCTGTTATCTTGAATATTTCGGTGTCCAGCATCCATTCGTGTGGGTCCGAAAGGTTTCTGCTCAGACTGTCTGCCAGGAAGTTTTGCTTCCCTGGTAGAAACTGAGCTTGAAGGTCCAGATTGCAAGCTAGAGCTGTGTTCCACAGATCCATGGCTAGTCTGCAAAGGGGGTAGTAAAGAGATCCCCCTTGCTTGTTTATGTACCACATAACTGTGGTGTTGGCTGTCCGTATCAGTAGTTGTCCTGGTTGTAGAAGATTCCTGAAGGCCAATAGAGCTTTCTGAACGGCTAACAGTTCCTTTAAATTGATATGCAGGTGCTTCTGATCCTTTGTCCAAAGGCCCTGCAGACAGATGCCCTGAAAATGGGCTCCCCATGCATAATCTGAGGCGTCCGTGGTTAGTATCCGTGTGGCAGGAGGCAGACAGAAGGGTTTTCCTTTGTTTAGAGTACATGCCTTGGACCACCAAAGGAATTCCTTTTGAAGACAAGGCAGGACAGAGATCAGTATGTCTAGACTGTGGCAATGCTGAGACCATACACTTTTTAGGTACCACTGTATTTTCCTCATATGTAGTCTTGCATATGGTACGAGAAGGATGCAGGAGGCCATGTAACCCAAAGCCTGCAGGAATCTCCTTGCAGATAGCGGAGTTAAAGTTGCCAAGGTTTTGAAAGTTGAAGCCAGCTGTAATTGTTTTTCGTATGTCAGAAATTCCATCTGGGTTGTTGTGTTTAAGAGAAGCGTCTAGAAAAATTATCTGTTGTGAGGGTGTCAAATTTGACTTGATGTTTACAGTGAATCCCAGGAACTTGAGAAGATTCTGAACAAACTGTAGATGCTGGAGTAGGACATCCTTGCTGTCTGCCTGAATAAGACAGTCATCCAGATAAGGGTAAATCTGAATTCCCTTGAGTCTGCAATAAGCTACTACTGGAGCCAGGCATTTGGTGAAGACCCTGGGTGCAGTAGACAATCCAAAGGGCAGCGCAGAGAATTGAAAGTGCCTCGATCCGGCCTTGAACCTGAGGTATTTTCTGCGTTCCTGCCTGATGGGAATGTGTAAATATGCCTCCTTTAAATCCAAAGTTACCATCCATGCATTTTTGGTCAGCATTGGAAGTAGCTGCTGTAGAGTAAGCATCTTGAATTTTGGTATCTCTAGAAAAGTGTTCAAGACTGACAGATCCAGAATGGGTCTCCATTAATTTTGCTTCCTGGGGACTAGAAAGAGCCTTGAGTAAAAACCTCGTCCCATCTCTGAAAGTGGAACTAGTTCTATGGCTTTCATAGCCAAGAGAGCTTCCACCTGGTTTAAGGCCTCTGTCCATTGATGTTTTGGAAGATCTGGCCATCCGCTTGGCCTTGGTAGGGTATGAAAATGGAATCTGTAATCTCTTGAAACCACATCCAGAACCCACTTGTCGTGGGTTATACAAGTCCAATTTAGGTGAAATACAATTATTAACTTTTTCTGACATCGGACGGGAACAAGAAAAAAGTTTCCCCAACAGGGTACTTAGCTTTGAGTAGGAGAAGAAAGTCTTCTGACTGAAGTTTGTTCAGAAAAAATTGTCAGGAGTCAGCCGACCGGCACTTGCGAACTGCTATCACCGCACAGCAAGAAAAACTGGAGAACATGGCGTCGGCTGTCGGCTTTGTACTCCTGGCGCTCTGACGTCAGGGAGCATGGCTGAACAGCCAACGCCGGACCCAGACTTTGGGATTCTGGCCGACCGAGGACTGCCTGCCAGCAGGGGAGAACCCTACAGTCATGACTGCAACAGTGAAACATGATTAACATCAACCGATCAGTTTTACTGAAATCTTTGGTTCTATGGAGGTAAAAGCAAAGTTGTCTATGCACACCCAAAAGATGGAGCATGTACTCTCCCTTATTCAAGAAGTCTGGAAAGAAAATGGGGAGATTAATGACCTGGTTAATGTTGGCCTCAAAAGCTACCCTGGGCAAAAAGAATGGGTTTGTCTGCTAAGACACCCTGTCTGTGGAAAAACAGATATGGAGATCTGGAAAGACAGAGCCTTGAGTTCAGATACTCATCTAGCGGATGTGATAGCAACCAGAAAAATGGTTTACCAAGAGGGAAACTCTAGCTCAGACCTAGCTAATGGCTGAAATGGAGACTGGGTTTGGGTCTGAAGCACAAACATTAAATCTCAGACAGAAGAAGGGTCCTTTAAAGTCTAAGTGAAAAGGCATCTTTGAGAAAGGATTTACATAATGTAGAAGCAGCTAAGAGTTATTTTTACCTAGGTAGAAGCTTGAAATGGCAGCCAACTGAACCTTAACAGCAGAAAGGCTAGCTCATTCATTGAAGATTGAAACTAGAAATTCAAATACAGCTGGTACATGGGCATAAAGGGGGAGGGAGGAATCCACATCTCTGTTAAGGGCCCAGAACCCAAACAGTTTACATTCATTCTTGTAAAACCTTCTAGCTGAAGCCTTCTGAGAAGATAACAGAAAATGACGGACTGGGAAGAGAGCCTAGGCTGTCTAGTAATCAGTGGAACTGGAGAAAACATGCAGTCGGTTTGAGGCCTGTTATATATCATGGTGTCAACTCTCTACAAGGCAGTTCTAGAAGATGAGGTCAGAGGAAGAACCAAATCTGAAGCGGCCAAAAGGAGCCAATAAGGATTATACTTGTTCTTCAACTAACATGCTTTCTGTAGAAATTTGGGAATTAGGCACAATGGTGGGTAAGCATAAAAAAGACCAGAGGGCCAGTTGTGGACCAGAGCATCTCTCAGTGATTCCCCCACTGGAGGAATCAGGGCAAAGAACCTGCTGCATTTGTTGAGTGGGGACACGAATAGGTCACAGCATGGCTGGTTCCACTGACAAAAAATTCTCACCGCCACTGACATTGAGAGACCACTCATGGTGCATCAGAATGGACCCGCTTAGTTCGTCCGCAGTCATGCTGGTTTTTCTCAAGATGAGCACTGCTATTATAAAGCGATCAAAGTGCCACCCACTACCACACACTCAGCTCCTTGACAGAATGGATACCTTGCTCCTGCCTATTTGATGTATCTGACCACTGACATGTTGCCCATCTGAACAGCAAACTGTTCCAGAAGGGAGAAAATCTTGAATGGCCTGCAATGCTAGAACAGCTCTCATTTCCAGGACATCGATATGGGTCATGGCCTCTTCACGGGAGCAGGTACCTAGGACAATTCTTTGCAAGTAGTGCCCCCACCACAACCACAGTTGAGAGGCATCCATGGTCACTGTAGCTGTGGGCAGTGGAACAAGAGGACACGTGGAATCCAAGCAGTCTCAAGTGAGCCACTACCACTGCCATGCATTTGATTAACACCCTGGGGGCTGTGGTGAGACAAAAGAGCAGTGCTCTGAATTGGTAATGACTGCCCCCCAACCAAAAGTACAGATACTTTCTGGAGCACCTGTTTATTTTGTTGTGATAGTATGCATCCTGAAGATATGTCAAGCACATCCAATTGTCCTTTCTCAGCAGAGGCAAAATACACTGAACTGTGACCATCCAGAACCCTGAATATTGCACAAACTGATCAAAATTGGCTGAGATCCAGAATTGGTCTCCAGTCCCCTAGTCTTTTTTGGCACCAAGAACAATCTTGTGTAGGTCCTGGAGCTTCTCTAGTCTGGGGGGACCTCCTGGATGACTTTCTTAGCAGCCTTTTTTTTTTTTTTTTTTAAATCTCTGATGCTTCTGCCTCCTCCTGATTGGGTAGAACACTGGGAATTCTTTTCATTTTTGTAGGAGTTTGCGAAAGCGGTATGATATAACCTCTAGATATTAATTTTCTGCAATGAGGAATCTTTTGTAAAAGATAGCCAGGCTCTTTGGTGCAGAGAAAAATGCCTTCCTGACTGCTTCCAGAGGGCAACAGTAGAATCTCCCTACATGAGAGTTGGTAGGGCTTATCCAAGAAGAAATTCCAGAAGCCCCAATTTTGTGGGTTACCTGTGCCACAAGGGCATCTTCTGTTAAGAGTTCTCCCTCTGCCCTGGGGGAACCATCTCCACAGGAGTCTTGAAAAGGATCCTGGGATTTACGAAACCACATTTTTCTACTGCCCACTTTATATCTAGAGAAAGGTGTTTGAGGAGTAGAAAAATGTATGCCCATGGCAGACAGGATCTTTCCCTCTTGCCCACATCAGTTACCTTGGGGCCAAATAAGGAAGATCCAAAGGGGCATTGATGAAGACTTAAAGGGCTCCATAAAATCAAATTTGCATCCAGGCATATCTCTTAATGGCTATGCCTGAACCTGCCACCAGTCAAGTACCTTCCGTTACATGGGAGATCAGCCTCATGGATGCATTGGAAAATCAACTGGAGGGTGGCCAGTTATGAAAAGACCATTTTGATCCTCAGAAGACATGGACCCAGAGAGAGAGTTGGCAAGTTCTACAGCCAATTCTCTTAGTAACTTTGTAAAATGTGCCAGGTAATTTTACAACTGAAGTGCAAATGTTGAAGCATACACATACTTACCAAATCTGTCCAAGGCCCTGAACCCCTTGTTGGGTGTTAGACAGAACACCTGTTCTGCAAGCTCTTTTTCAGTAGCTACTGCCACAACCATGGCATCAATAGGGACTCCCTTACTCCAGTGTGCCTTGTCTTTAGGAGGAGCTAAAAATTTAACAGGATGTTTAGCAATTTGCTTCACATTGTCCAGTTCCTTCCATGCCCAGTGAGAAATGAGAACAGAGTTAGTAAGCCGGGGGGAGTCACCCAAGTAGTAGCCAGGCCAGACCTGAAAGCTTCTGCGAAAACAGATTCCTCCTGAGAAAAGGTATTGGAAGACCAAGCATCTTTTTGTTTTAAGAATTCTAGAATGTCTTCCCATGAGAGATCTTCAGGTGGAGATCTGTGGGACCTCTCCCCTTCATCTAAATCATTATCCTCAATGAGAGATTCCTGCGGGGAATCTAGGCATCTCTTTTTAAACCTCCTCTTCCGAGGGACCTCTTCAGTGGGATTGACTGTGGAAGCATCAGAAGATATCAGGATGTCGTGACTGACTGGAGACTTGATTGGGCTGGTTGCCCCAATGGAATGGATGAACAAGGCTCAGAGCAAAGAAAACAGGGAGGCATAGTTGCCTGATCAGAAGATGGCAGGGATGTCCTCTCTCTAGATAAAGAAAAGGCTCTCCCCACAACTGCAATAGCAGAGCACCTGGGGGAGACTGAAGTTGATGACAAAGGATCTGATACGTAAACAGTCGGCTTCTGCATCCATACATGAACTCTATCCGAAGGAGTCATACGTGAGCCATCAACTGCCAAAGCTCAGAGAGGCAGAGACTGCACTGAAAGCTTCAGAGTCAAACCTAACCATGTACTCAGTGTGCCAGCGCTTTGGCTACAAGAGTCTTCTGGCTCTGAAAGGCTCAGACACGGGCATCTCAGCAGTCGTCAAAGTCCAAAAGCAGACTTTCTTCAGATCCAATGAAGACACCCCTAGGGGTATCAGAACTGAAGGCTCAGAAACAGTGGGATGGATAGGAAGAGGAGAAATCAATGGTGAAGCAGTCAAAGGCTTGGCTCACAGATCTGGTGGGAGTCAGAGCAGGGAGTACTCCCATCTGGATCTGAGCTCTGGGGAATCTCATCATCCGATCCAAGTCAGCCTCGGATAAACTTCTGGAAGACCTGAGAGATGATGTGGTGGACTGAGGTCTGGAACGTCTGCAGGGGGATCCCTGTAAGAAAGGTGAAGGGAGCCGAGAAGTGACTGGATATTGTGGCACTGGAGCTGTTCGGATCTGTGGTGATTTAGGGTTAGAAGCTGTCTGATCAGAGGAGGTTGTATCAGACTTTTTAAACAACTTAGACTGGGGCTCCATGGAAGGAGATGAGGAGGAAGTACACTCTGGCGACGTCTTGCGAGAGTATTTTTTGGAGCAGTGTCTGGCTTCCTCTTGTCTGGTTTCTTAGAGAGGGTTTGAGCCCCAGCTGTGGTAGTAGTAGAAAGGAGAAGGCCTTTCAACACCAGCTTGTTTCTTCGGTCAGTGAGGGCTCTGCAATTGAATCCAGAGCAAACAGAACAATCTACATCAAGATGAGCAGATCCCAAACAATAGAAGCATTCCCTGTGGGCATCTGAGTTTGTGATTTTATGTCGACAGATGATGCATTTTTTTAAATCCGGTAGGCTTGTCAGTCATACTGGAACTTCACAATGAAATTATCAGACGGAAATAAGAGTTTATTTTTGGGTTTTTTTTGTGTTTTTAAAGAAAAAAAAGCTACCAACAATGATAGTATAAGGAGTACTCAAATGAGTAAGAAAGGATTAAAACATGTACCAACCATGGTACTAACACAGAAGTACCTAGAAACAGTAGCTAACTGGAAAAAATTCACTACAGAAACTAGCGATAAATGAAGGGAGGTAGGAGCAGTAAAATAAGATAAGGAATAGTAAATTTAAGGCAAACTCATGACTGTAATAGAATAACTCCCAAAGCTCGAGAGTGGCAGGACCAGCACCTGCAGTTGAATTGTGGCAAACAGGAGTTAAGGTATGTTAAGATGGCAGAGCATTATGAGTTAAGGAAGGAGCTCAAGAGTTTTAGATCGAAAGATCTGGTAGAAGCAGTCAGATCAGAGTCTCTGATCCGAACCCATCCAGTGAGGAATGAATGAAAAGGAAATCAGATACCAGATTACGAGGTTTGTCTCTGCAGAGATGTCCATTTGAGATACCTCCGCTGCCTCGAGTAGGCCTATCCATAGGCACTTGTGGTAATATTCCTGTGACTTCCTGAAGCACATCTTGCCACCCACTTTGAATCTTAGAAAAGGTCAATTAGTGGAAAAGCAGATTCCTACAGTAGTGAGGGTTTACCATCCTGCTGACTCCTGGCCAGCATATCCTTCACTTTCAGTCTAAAAGTATGGCTCCATCAAACATGGCACTTGATACTAAGTATATTTTTTGTTGCTTTCCACATCTGAATACCTAGCAACTGTATTTCGCCTGCCTTTCTGTTACATTGAAGCTGTTTTTACTGCATTTAACTTAATATTGCACTTGGAATCCTTGTTTGTTACTATTTGACTGTATTTGTAGCAAATTCTTCTGTGTAAGCTGTAGTAGCTGATTCATAGCATTTATAAGTGTTTGCTGTACCTGTTTCTGCCTGTTTTGTGAAAAAAAAAAGAAAAGAATATCTCTTGTTTTTCCTGCTTTACTAGTTTAGTCCAGTTTCAGAGTTGCTGATTCCTGGGCTTTGGTTGTAGTTCCTGTGTACTGTTTCCTTGCCTTATTTGGGGAAGGAAGCTACCTTGCTTACCAGTGGGAGTGGGAAGCATTGAGCTGCCTTTTGTCCAGTTTTGTGAGGTTTCAGCCAGTAACTAGTAGTTTATTGGTCGGTTTGGGCCAGTTTCTAGCTTTTTCCAGCCCCCTGGTATAAAACTTTCAGCTTGTACCTACTCAGCACAGACTCCACGTGGGCCAGCAGAGTAATCCAGGCTGCAGAGAGCTGAATAAGCGACTTTTCTTGATACTAAGTATATTTTTGTTGCTTTCCACATCTGAATACCTAGCAACTGTATTTCGCCTGCCTTTCTGTTACATTGAAGCTGTTTTACTGCATTTAACTTAATATTGCACTTGGAATCCTTGTTTGTTACTATTTGACTGTATTTGTAGCAAATTCTTCTGTGTAAGCTGTAGTAGCTGATTCATAGCATTTGTAAGTGTTTGCTGTACCTGTTTCTGCCTGTTTTGTGAAAAAGAAAGAAGAAAAAAATATCTCTTGTTTTTCCTGCTTTACTAGTTTAGTCCAGTTTCAGAGTTGCTGATTCCTGGGCTTTGGTTGTAGTTCCTGTGTACTGTTTCCTTGCCTTATTTGGGGTAAGGGAAGCTACCTTGCTTACCAGTGGGAGTGGGAAGCATTGAGCTGCCTTTGTCCAGTTTTGTGAGGTTTCAGCCAGTAACTAGTAGTTTATTGGTCGGTTTGGGCCAGTTTCTAGCTTTTTCCAGCCCCCTGGTATAAAACTTTCAGCTTGTACCTACTCAGCACAGACTCCACGTGGGCCAGCAGAGTAATCCAGGCTGCAGAGAGCTGAATAAGTGACTTTTCTTGATACTAAGTATATTTTTGTTGCTTTCCACATCTGAATACCTAGCAACTGTATTTCGCCTGCCTTTCTGTTACATTGAAGCTGTTTTACTGCATTTAACTTAATATTGCACTTGGAATCCTTGTTTGTTACTATTTGACTGTATTTGTAGCAAATTCTTCTGTGTAAGCTGTAGTAGCTGATTCATAGCATTTATAAGTGTTTGCTGTACCTGTTTCTGCCTGTTTTGTGAAAAAAAAGAAAAAAAGAAAAAATATCTCTTGTTTTTCCTGCTTTACTAGTTTAGTCCAGTTTCAGAGTTGCTGATTCCTGGGCTTTGGTTGTAGTTCCTGTGTACTGTTTCCTTGCCTTATTTAGGGGAAGGGAAGCTACCTTGCTTACCAGTGGGAGTGGGAAGCATTGAGCTGCCTTTTGTCCAGTTTTGTGAGGTTTCAGCCAGTAACTAGTAGTTTATTGGTCGGTTTGGGCCAGTTTCTAGCTTTTTCCAGCCCCCTGGTATAAAACTTTCAGCTTGTACCTACTCAGCACAGACTCCACGTGGGCCAGCAGAGTAATCCAGGCTGCAGAGAGCTGAATAAGCGACTTTTCTTGATACTAAGTATATTTTTGTTGCTTTCCACATCTGAATACCTAGCAACTGTATTTAGCCTGCCTTTCTGTTACATTGAAGCTGTTTTTACTGCATTTAACTTAATATTGCACTTGGAATCCTTGTTTGTTACTATTTGACTATTTGTAGCAAATTCTTCTGTGTAAGCTGTAGTAGCTGATTCATAGCATTTATAAGTGTTTGCTGTACCTGTTTCTGCCTGTTTTGTGAAAAAAAGAAAAAAAAGAAAAAATATCTCTTGTTTTTCCTGCTTTACTAGTTTAGTCCAGTTTCAGAGTTGCTGATTCCTGGGCTTTGGTTGTAGTTCCTGTGTACTGTTTCCTTGCCTTATTTGGGGAAGGAAGCTACCTTGCTTACCAGTGGGAGTGGGAAGCATTGAGCTGCCTTTGTCCAGTTTTGTGAGGTTTCAGCCAGTAACTAGTAGTTTATTGGTCGGTTTGGGCCAGTTTCTAGCTTTTCCAGCCCCTGGTATAAAACTTTCAGCTTGTACCTACTCAGCACAGACTCCACGTGGCCAGCAGAGTAATCCAGGCTGCAGGGAGCTGAATAAGCGACTTTTCTTGATACTAAGTATACTTTTTGTTGCTTTCCACATCTGAATACCTAGCAACTGTATTTCGCCTGCCTTTCTGTTACATTGAAGCTGTTTTACTGCATTTAACTTAATATTGCACTTGGAATCCTTGTTTGTTACTATTTGACTGTATTTGTAGCAAATTCTTCTGTGTAAGCTGTAGTAGCTGACTCATAGCATTTATAAGTGTTTGCTGTACCTGTTTCTGCCTGTTTTGTGAAAAAAAAAAAAAACAAAAAATATCTCTTGTTTTTCCTGCTTTACTAGTTTAGTCCAGTTTCAGAGTTGCTGATTCCTGGGCTTTGGTTGTAGTTCCTGTGTACTGTTTCCTTGTCTTATTTGGGGAAGGGAAGCTACCTTGCTTACCAGTGGGAGTGGGAAGCATTGAGCTGCCTTTGTCCAGTTTTGTGAGGTTTCAGCCAGTAACTAGTAGTTTATTGGTCGTTTTGGGCCAGTTTCTAGCTTTTTCCATCCCCCTGGTATAAAACTTTCAGCTTGTACCTACTCAGCACAGACTCCACGTGGGCCAGCAGAGTAATCCAGGCTGCAGAGAGCTGAATAAGCGACTTTTCTTGATACTAAGTATAATTTTTGTTGCTTTCCACATCTGAATACCTAGCAACTGTATTTAGCCTGCCTTTCTGTTACATTGAAGCTGTTTTACTGCATTTAACTTAATATTGCACTTGGAATCCTTGTTTGTTACTATTTGACTGTATTTGTAGCAAATTCTTCTGTGTAAGCTGTAGTAGCTGATTCATAGCATTTATAAGTGTTTGCTGTACCTGTTTCTGCCTGTTTTGTGAAAAAAAAAAAAAATATCTCTTGTTTTTCCTGCTTTACTAGTTTAGTCCAGTTTCAGAGTTGCTGATTCCTGGGCTTTGGTTGTAGTTCCTGTGTACTGTTTCCTTGCCTTATTTGGGGAAGGAAGCTACCTTGCTTACCAGTGGGAGTGGGAAGCATTGAGCTGCCTTTTGTCCAGTTTTGTGAGGTTTCAGCCAGTAACTAGTAGTTTATTGGTCGTTTTGGGCCAGTTTCTAGCTTTTCCAGCCCCTGGTATAAAAGCGCTACATGCGTAGCGGATTTAGAGCGATTTAGAAGGAGCTGCCACTGTTGCACACTAGGGCAGTGCGGTTAAGCAGGTTTAAACTATTCGGGCTACCTAAAGTCCACTCTTCAAATTTTCCCTTAAAACTACCTTCCTCGAACTATACTACTGATCAAATCAGCGTATCCTATAACTAAAAGATCATCTCTACCTGACTCCAAGTAGACTATTCTCTATCTATTAAACCTAGCACTTGCTCCTACAGTACTTATTACCTTGATACGGCACTCTTGTCATAGATAGTACCCCAAAAGGCAACCCCCATTTCTCGGTCACCCACGTCCCCGGAATCTTTTTAAAGTTTTAGTCTACCCTTCTAGCATGTCGAGGGATCAGTTGCTAGTGTCCTCTCCTGCTCAGCTGGTGAACCTGGGAATATTGAGGCAATGTTTCAATTGCCTCATGTACACAGACAACCCTCTCCTCCTCCCACAAAACACAAATACATGCGAGAGATGCAACTATACGGCCAAACTGGAGGCTGAGCTCTCTCAACATAGGACTGGCAAGACCAGTCAGGAGGAGAAGGTTACCACACACACTATAGACCCAGTCTCATATAGTACCATTACAACCTCAAATCATACACAAACACACAAAGACATACTCGGAGGCTCTGATCAAAAATCTACCAAAACAGCAGAGGCCACCAAAGCAGACACCCAAACAACCACCACCTCAGAACACAACACCCGCAACACATAGACCTCACAGTCAGAGTGTCAAACAGTCACAGCCCTTAAGGCCAAACACAATGCCAGACACACTAGTCATTGGTGACTCCATAGTCAGACACACTGATGTCCCGCTCACCAGACTGAGTAAGGAGAAGGTCACAGTAAGCTGCCTGTCGGGCGCTAGAATCCGCCACATAACGCAAGCACTCAGGTCTCTCAACAGCAGGTACAAATATGACTCAGTCATTGTCCACGCTGGTGTAAGCGACCTGAGGCGTACCTCCTTGGACTACATGAAAAGAGACATTGAGGAGCTCTCTGATTATGTAGCCCAGGCAGGTATGACCCTGACCTTGAGCAGTATCCTACCTTCACCAAGAATGATGCCACAATACAGAGATAAGATGATCAGCTTTAACAATTGGCTCAAACACTGGTGTCATTCAAAGGGGATCCAGTATCTGTCTGCCTGGGATGACATGCTGGACAAGCCACGCTGCTTCAAGGGACGGCTTGCACCTGTCACCCTGGGATTCCGGATATTGGCAAAGGCTCTTGCCACCCCCATAGTGCCTTTTTTAGGCAAGGCTCAAATTCTAAACCTTCCACCCTAGAACACAAAAAGGAAAAAACTAAGGGTAATGCTGCTCAATGCCAGAAGTCTAAATCTCAAAATGCACTCGAGGCCCTTCTCAGTATGGAGAACATCGATGTCTGTGCTGTGACAGAAACCTGGTTCAAGGCTCCTGAGAGTACCCCAGCTAACAGGTTTTACCTCATATCATGCGTTCGGCCCCAAAATCCGGACAATACCAAGAAAGGAGGGTATCCATATTCATCAAGGATACCCACACCTCAAGACTGGTGGCAACGCACGATGCATCGGAGACCATCCAGGTGCAATTAACCATAGGCAAGACTGCTCTGCAAATTGTAGCATGTTACAGGCCACCCTCACAAACTCAGGAAACTCACATGGCCTTCCTGAAAACACTAGAGGGATAAATGTATCACCAAACACCATCATACTAGGTGACTTCAATTACCCTAATATAGACTGGGAACACTACTCAAGCCCAAACACCCTAGCCCAAAAGTTCCTGGAATTCATAAACTCAAATGCCATGGAACAACTAGTCACCATCCCCACAAGAGGAGATAACATACTTGATCTCATCATCACGAACATGGGAGCACAATGTTCAACACCGGAAGTATACCCCTCACTGGTGAGATCAGATCACAAACTAATCTCGCTGGAGGTCCTCATCCCACCCCACCTGAAATAAAAAAGACCACAGTAAAGAACTTCTCAAAAGCCGACTTCACACTTCTAAAGACTAGTGTGGTCTCCTTTCAGGCCCCGAGCCGCGAAAAACAATACTCAAGCCGCTGAATCACTTACAAACGCCTTCTACCAGCACCTGCAGGACTGCATGGATAAGGCAATCCCAAGCAAAACAAAGACTCTTTGTACCAAAGGCAAGCGTCCAGTCTGGTGGACCCCAGCCATAAACAAACTCTACAACAAAAGGAGGAAGCTACTACAAGATAGAGCAAAATCCTTAAAGGTAAGACACCCTTGATCACTCTAAGTAAAAAACTAAGAGCTCTCATAAAATCATCCAAAGCAAATTTCGAGAGAAAAATAGCTAAAGACTCAAAAGACAATCATAAGGCCTTCTTTAGCTATGTTAGACACCTGGGAGGAAACTCCCAGATATGCTCAGAACTAGTTCAAAATGATGTGAAGATTACTGATCCTACAGACATTGCCAACATACTGGCTGACAGGTTCAGTGCAAACTTCTCCCCCTCCCCCCCCCCCAAAGGAGAGATATCTATACCAAATGAGTGCAGCCCCCCAAACATCTCCAGCGCCCAAGTGAGAACTGCTCTCTCCAAAGCAAAAAACACAGCATCCATGGGACCCGATGGTGTCCCCGGCTGTGTGCTCCACGAACTCAATGAGGAATTAAACCCACAGCTAGGACAGCTGTTTAATCAAAGTCTTACCTCTGGATACGTACCCAGGGAGTGGCGCACTGCAACTGTGGTCCCACTTCACAAAGGCGGTGCCTCCACAGACCCTGGAAATTACCGGCCCATTAGCTTGACAAGCCTTATCTGCAAAGCCATGGAGAGGATCATAATGGACCTCATAAATAAAGACATAGGGAATTTGCAGACTTTGGATCCAACCCAGTTTGGCTTGGTCAAAGGCAGATCATGCCTTTTAAACTTGGTTGACTTTTTCGAAACAGTCACCAAAGCCATTGATGAGGGAAAGGCAGTCCATACAGCCTACCTCGATCTGGCTAAGGCCTTCGATACAATACCCCACTCGGGTATCATTGAAAAACTCATCAGCTTAAATGTTAACCCATACATCACAAGATGGGTTGCAAACTGGCTGAGTGACAGAACCCACAGGGTCAGAGTTGCTGGCGCCATGTCAGACTCAAAGCCTGTCACAAGTGGTGTCCCACAGGGCTCAGTCCTGGGCCCACTCTTGTTTGACATCTACTTTTCCAGTACAAGCAAACACAGGAGGGTTATGGCTGACAAAGTTTGCAGATGACTGCAAACTGGGCCATAGTAGAAAACACATCTGACACAGATATCCTTCAGAAGGGTCTCACAGAAACGGATAACTGGTGCCAGAGCCACGGCCTAAAATTAAATGCCAAAAAATGCATAGTCATACCCTTCGGGAAAAACAAGGTTACCCCTAGCTACCAAATAGGTGGCAATCCACTGAGCACAGAAGTTATCAGGGACCTGGGGACCCAGGTTGATAGTAGTCTGTCATTCGACACCCATGTAGCTAAAGTAGTTAGGAAGTCCTTCTACATTGCCCACCTTATCATGAAGGGATTCTCATCTAGATCAAGGGAGGTCATAGTCTCCCTTTACTCATCACTCATCAGACCAATGATTGAGTACAATGCCCCATTCGGAATGTATCTGACCCGACACTTGCAGCAGCTGGAGAGGCCACAAAGTTCCTCACCAAAAGGATAAAGGGTCTCAAAATCTGTCCTATGCTGCCCGACTGAAAGAACTCCAGCTCTATTCAGTCGCACGCTTGCTCAGAGGTGACCTTTGCCTAACATACAAGGCCATGTCAAACCCAGATTTGATGAATATGCTTCACCTCAAAAATCTAGATCCATCAGAGCCACAAGGGCGGGAGACTTAAACCTCGACACGGCTATTAATAGGACGTGCTGGAGGGATAGATTCATCACCCAAAGACTCCCTATGCTGTGGAACAAATCCCGGTACATGTGAGGCAGAGCACCTCGCTGGCCTTGTTCAAGAGAAATCTTGACCAATGGATGGGAGATCACAGATATACCCCAGGAATTACCTCAGTGTCACTGCTCGACAGAGGCACAGCAAAATAATGGGTATAGTTCCCCATACTAAAGGGGTGGCGTAAGCCACAAAACGATGGGCTAGGCTTATAAATGCCCTCGGGCAGATAGCCTAGTATGAACCTATGAACCAAAATGCATCTTGAAGCCTTCAACAAAATTGCAACGGCAGATACTGGTGCACTGTGATACCAATGTCTGCTGTCCTAGTTATACCATCAGCTGCAGTGGATAACAGTCCATGGATACATTCAAAGTAGAATGAAGGGCAGATAAACTGGGAATCCATCTTTTTAACATGTACAGGAAAACTACCAGTGAGTGACTTGCATTCATTGGTGAAGTCCCTCTGGAAACGTGTAATGTGGGGGTAAATAGTTCAACACACGGAGGGCAAATGGCACTGAATCACATGTCCATTTTCGAAATCCATCAAATGTCCTACATTCGCTATTACTAGGAAAGAGAAATGAGATTTCTTCAGACAGTTCCCTTCTTTCTAGCTGACCTTTGCTGCTGTTCTTCCTGTTCCCAGGGGCTACCAATATCTTGTCTGGCTTATTTGGAATACATTCTACCATGTCATGGTCCTTCCATGCCTGCTAGACTATGAGGCCTATCAGAGGATCTATGAGCAGTACTACTCAGAATAAACATTAGCCAGTACCAAAGGCTTTGAGGAATACAGACTCATCTGGTGAAGGATCATTGGTGGACCAGCTCCCTTCATCAATTAGAGGATCTCGCAAAGGTATCTTCCAAGGGGGATCTAGAAGACCCCCTCACCTCCGTCCAAATCCATATCTTCAGTGACTGTGGAGGAGTCCACATGGTTCAGTTGGCATGCCCACTTTCTATGACCTTTTGTTGGCAGATTATCACAAGTGGCCCCTGAGCCTATTGGTACAGACTGTCCATGTCGACAAGAATGAGTGGCAGGAAATGCAGTCCCCCCCCCCAGACATTGGGGTGGAGCCAAACTCAGACAGAGCCTTTCCTTTGGTCTAGTCAAAGGCCGAGGCCATAATCAGTGCTGAAGGAAGTCTTCTGCCATCTGAAGGAGAAGTAAACTTCTTGGCCTCCATTCAGACCGACCTCGGACCTGAGCTGTCAAGAGCAGAGACCCCAAGGAGCAAGGACTGCTCAGAGCACTTCAGAGTTGACCTGCGTCCCCATGCCATGGTGTTAACATTTCAGCTCCTAGACTCGTGATCCAAGAGCCTCAGAGTTGAGCGTCAGGGATGCTGTGGGAGTCTAAGAGGCTTGGACTGTCTGCTCCAGTAAAGATACACAGATCTTGGATCCATGGAAGCTGGACACAAAGGGCAGGACAGTACTGGAGATAACATAGGGGTTTTGTTGGGCCTGTATCCAGTGCATTTGAAGTGGATGGCAATTTGAGAACCACATGTTGAATCTGTATTCCCAGAAACTTCATCAGTCTGTTGACCTCAAACTCTAAAGCTTCTGGATCATAAAGGAGACCTTAAAGATGTCAGTGAAGATGGTCAAGAGAAATTCTTCGCTTGTAAAATGAGTGCAATCTAGGGTTTACCAGTTTTGGTGAGAGAGCCCAGGTGAAGGTGGTTGGATCAGAGGGGTCAGTGGATCAGACTTCTGAGGTGTCTGAATCCAGACCCAAAGGAACTGTTGGATCCAGGGACCATTTCAGACTTGACAGACTTCTTTTCCTCAACTTTTTCTTTAGTTTTATCTTTTTCTTTCTCGTTAGGCTTTGGCTTGTCCACCTATCTTTGCTGGAGACGGAGATGGAGCAGAAGTCGAAGAGCAGATCCTGTCCGAGAGTGGTGAAAACCTTTCAAGTTAAGTTCCTCCTTTCCAGTTTGGATAGCTCTAGAGCCAAAAGAAGCACAGACCTCACAATCAAACTCCAAGAGGGCAATATACATTGTAAGACTGTGGGGTCCTGTAGGGGGTTCTTATACCTGCAGGTTGTACACTTTTTAAACCCTTGGATCTCATCTGTCATACTATAAGCAAACTGCTAGTAAATACACTATTGCAAGCACTAAAAGAATACAGTTCAAACCTAATGTTCTAAACTAGTAACTATTAAATGAGACACACTACAAATCTACAACTATTGTACTGGTAAGCTACACTTCTATTTTAGGAAAGGATAAGAGAGGGTCAATACCTATAAATATCTATTGATATTAGAAAATATAATAGAAAATAATATAAACAATCTTATCGTTTGAAGAGGAGCCCTTAACACTTCAGGTGGCAAACCAGATCTGAGATACTAAGGTGCAGCAGAGGCAATTATGGATAGGGGAGGATCACAGCCTTGGATTTGTAAGCCTCAACAATGGTGCCAACATCTGATCAGACAACCCAAAGGTTGAATCGGACAAAATAGACAGAATCCAATATTCCCTGATCTGAAATCTAAGGCAAATACCATCACAGCCCTGAAAAATCTTAACCAATATTTCTGGTGCATAAACTTATTTATGGAGACATTTCCATGCAAAACTTCTAAATCTCCATGTTGTAGCATATCTGGGGATTAATACATTTAGTTCTAATCCCTTTCCAGTACTGAAACCTGCAGCAATTCACTACAGTCTAACTTGAACTTCATCTTGTCCCTTGCTTCACACCAATAAAATGGTCACATGAACCAGTGCTATGGCATTGAGGGATAAAGCCTTAACTATGGTCCAAGCAACCCAGGTTCGATTAGCATCCTGAGTGTCTGAGATGCTGATTTGGGGGGGGGGGGAGCATGCCAATCCCATGGAGGGCATTTGTCAGAGGTGTGGGCCACAGAAAGTAGCAGCCTTTGGATAAATGTAGGAGTGGGGAGGCAGAAAAAGAGAAGTCATAATAAAACTCTTCTTAGCAGCAAAAGTAGTTGCCAGCACTATCCCCTAGGGTGCCCTTAAGATCTAAGCTGGCCCTAACTCACTGAGTTTGGGAAAAAAGAGCAGGCAGACACGGCAATGGACAGGGGCACTAAGATGGCCAGAATGAATGAAGCAGGGGAAGGAAAGGAATAAATTAAACAGATTTTACTGCAGAGTTAACCCAATAGATTGGATTTTCCCCAATCACAAGCATAAGATTACCTTGCTCCTCTTCTATTTAACAAGGAATTTAAGTCTGGAATACTTGGAGTGGAGAGTCATAAATTAGCATTTCTGCCTCATACTGCGCTTTGCCTGTCAAGTTATCCCAGCCCATAAACTTAGACTTGCATATAATCTGCTCCCAATACTTGGCCTTGCCATTCCGTCTCGCCCACCTCTTAATACACTTCAGAGGTCTATTGCTGTCCCAGGCTAATTTAATAAATGTCAAATATTTTTCAGCTAAGGGCATACAGACATGGGATCACGTTCACTTCCAAAATGTGGCTACAGTGCTTATCTGTCCCAAAGCATTACTTGGAAGGTGTGTGCATTATTGCTTTCCAGAAAAAAAGGAACTTGTATTATCCGATTGCTGCAATAGCCCTCCAACATGATCTTCCATCCCATAAACGTACTGTGAACCCCATTTACATAAAATACACAACCTCTACAATATAACTGCAAATCTCACAATCTTTGACCTCTTTATGCAGATGGAGTGTTTATTATAATAGAGTACTGGTAGCGTTGTCGCCTCACAGTAAGACGCTGTCCGGTTCGATTCTCAGCTAGAGCGTCTTCTGCGTGGAGACATGCGTGAATGGGCGTACCTTCGTTGAAGGTTGTGCGTCAGGCCTGGCAAGTCGGTACATAAAAATCAACTGCCAGTCATTAGCGGACTGGAGTTCCTCTGTGGTGACCCCTAACCGGGAAAAGCCGAAAGACACAAACAAACACTGTGGGTTTATTACCCTGCCAAATCATTTATACTGTCTTTAGCCCTTACCCAAACTCTTTGTTAACTAGGTATAGCTTTCGTAACACGAGGCATAAAGGCAGGAGAAAATTTTTAACAAACGGATTTAAATAGTTTTTTTCCAAGTGACATTTGAGGCTTAGGTATTTATTGATTTTGCTTGCTTTGACTAATGTAAAACAGTAACCAGCATACAAATCAAGGCTAATTATAGCTACCCAGTGGTGCAAACATTTGCTCCAAGAGATTTGCTCACATTGATTAATGTTGATGTAAAAATGAGGAAAAAGGAGGCTGAGAATATTTCAGATGTGTGATTACATAGATGACCTGCCCAAGTACTTATAACTATACGAGTTTTGAACCCAAGGGTTTGAAAACTCTGAAACATTTGGACATAGTAAAATGTGCTTTAAGTTTTACTACTGAAGAACAGAACAAGATTAAGATGATTAGGTAGTAAGATACATTTTAGACTGTAAAGACCGAAATATTCAGTAATTTACATTTCACCGATACAACTGGTACAATATGAAAACAGACGTACATTGAACTATTCGTGATTACGATGTAGTAGTTAAAACATTTTGGGGTGTGGCAGGAACTTTAATGAAAGAAATGTTATTCTGCATGCATTTAAAGGTCAAGACGTATACAAAATGAATTTTGCATATTCCCTGACATGAAAATTTCAAGAGTATTACACAAGTCGCATTTACCTTAACAGTAGATATTTGAATTCCTCATCTCTGAAGTAGAATATGGTTATTTGGGTTGTAGCCTGTCCAAGATAAAAACAGCCAGTCTTTAAAACTCTGGCTCATTCCTGCAGTTACACTGTCTGCCGAAAGGGAGGGAAAGCAGCAGTCAGAATGCAGACAACCTCAGGACTTTTTTTTTGGCAAGTTTATTCAACCTGAAACCACAAAAAGATGCACAGAAAACTTTTTATCGCAACAACACAGTAGAAGGTAGATGGAGGGTGGGGGTGTCTAGTGCAGTGAGAAATTTGAACATCTTTTATACTAAATGTAACTTGTACAACTGTACTATGTTAATCATGGTCACTGCTGCAGTAGCCTTTGGCCATTTGATTACCAAAGCTTACCCAACTCAGGAGGAGGAATAAGTGTCCAGAGGCCCATGGAAACTGGTCCTAGCAAAACCAGTCCTAGAACTGGAACAGGAACACAATATGGAATTCTCTGTAAATGTATGTACAGAGGACCATGTAGTTACCTCTGGAATGCTTCTAGAGTCCACCCACATCACGTGCAATGAAACCAAACCAGGTTCTACTAGAATGTGACTTAATCCTGCCTGGAAATGTTTAACCATGGAGTTATAACAGGAAAATATATAGTAAGGAATCACCAACTGTAATTGTCACAGGTTGCCCTTTCCTTGTCCCATATTAGGAATTCAACAGCTGTATAAGCTTTCCTAAAGAACTTGTACTGGCAACACCAGAATATATAAAATTCTATTCTCCCCATCATTCATATTCTGAAATAAATGAGGGCGATACATGGATAGATTCAAGCTACACTAACTAGTAAGGGCATATGTTGGGGATTTTTTTGTACAAATAACCCCATATGTGTGGAAACACAAAAGGGTTAATCCATCATGAATGATTGTAACCCAGATACTCAAAGATGCCACAGCAATAAAACCAGTTAGTCTACCAAAAAAATCCAAAAAACCCCAGAATAGCTGGTTCAAACAGACAAATAACTTTCCAGCAAAAAGGAAAGAAATTAAGTGGCACCTGGACAACAACTGACAGTACATATCAACAGAAAAACCTCTGTAGAACCATTTGTGGATCAAATATGGCTGATAAATACCCATTACCAACAGAGTAAAAGGCCATAGGACAGCATCTCACATGATGCGTTTCCGAACCAGAGTTGGTAATCCCGGATAGGGTGTCTAGTTGATACCTCAACCTAATATAATCTCCACTAGTTAACAAAATTTCCTAGCAGCAGGATTTCTTGCCTCTACTTCATGGCCTCATGAAAAAGAAGGCATTCAAAATTAATCACCCAAGGTGTGACAGGGAAGAAAGAGATAACTGGGAATATATGTTCTGAGAGTGTAATGAAATATTGGGCGAGCAAATGGATTTAACTAAGGAAAGGATTTTTTTCAGCTGCAACACGACCTGAATTGCCTGGACATAGTACGGACCGGAGTTTAATTCTGCTCCCGCCCAAAAAAACTACTAGAAATGAAAATCTTAGTCTAAACCAACTGTATTTGAAGTATTATAAAATAAAAAAGAGGGATCTTTAGAAAAGGGAAGGAGGAAATTACAAATAGAAATTACATGCAGAATAATGTTCAGGAGTTGTGAGGTTTAAGCTATTTATGTAATGTTGAATTCATGACAGTTGCAAAGAAAAGAAAATGTGATATACAATGAAGGAAAATGGAAAAATTGTTAATATGGTTTTCCTTTTCTGTGAACCTATGCCTGCCCATTTCTTAAGTGATAACTTAATAAAGGTGTCAAAAGAACATCCAGGCAGTCAGCTGAAGCTGTTAGAGAATGGGGTTTATCAATCTCCCACTGTCAGAGTAGATACAACCTGTGAGGAAGCCTGTGGTAAGCACCTAGGAAATGCCATAAGAAGGGAGAAACAAAGTTGCCTGGGCCAGAAGGGAATCAACAGTTTTCTGGAGAATCCTTCTGAATTTTCATAATGACCATGGATATCAGTGGAAAGGGTGAAAATGCATACAGGAACATGGCTGATCACAGGAATGAAAATGCATCTGTTTTCCAGGCCTGCCCGCACAAGGTCCTTGTTCAGAAATTACTCAGTATGCCTCAAAAGAAGGTGAACATATCTACTTAAGGGGCACCCCATAGCTGGACCCATTCTTGGAAGACCCCTCATTCAACTTCCATTTATGAGGGTCTGTTCTGGTCTTGCCCAGCTTGTTTGCCACTATATTTTGCTCTGATGGCATGTAAGATGTACTACAATGCTGTAGAACCAACTCCCAAGCCATCACACACAGCCTACACAGCAGGAAGAACCTGATGCCCTGCCACATCACTGTTGCATTGTTTGTATAACCAGTAACAGACCAGGGACAGCAGGTCAGAGAGATTCTACACCATGTAACGCACCCAACTTTTAGACCGTTGCATGCTTTGAGCTGTCTGAAGAGTCCCACAGGCCTCCCATCTTTACTCCAATACAAATTACTCCCCAAGGATGTGCCTAACTGAGGCAATATTATTCCTTCACTGATACAGTTCTTTCTTGAAAAGCCCAAAACTGGAATCAGAAAACCCCACAGATGAGAATGTTGGGTCCAAGTTTTTAAACCACTGAAGTTTTCTCATGTATAACCTGGAAAGAGGAATCAGAGAAGCCATGAAACCTAGAATTCTGAGATATTCTCTGTCTGAAGTATCAGACAGAGTCAAGATCAACAAAGTTTCCAGACGCATTCAGCTTTTACTTTGTTAGAATGCCTTTGACGGGATGTATCCAGAAGGTTGGATGACAGTTTAAGGAACTTTGATGATTTTATCTGGAAGCGCAGATTGGTCAGGAGTGAAGAAACCCACATAAGGGCTCCTAACATCTAAGAAAAGACACTACAAATATCAGCAAGTCACCTAAATAAAGAAAAATGTGAAGGCCTTGAAGTCTGCAATGGGCTATCTCTGGAGCTAAACATTTTGTAAACATCCGAAGAGCTGTAGTTAGCACAATGGGTAATGCAGAGAAATGATAATGTGACCCAGTTACAGAATCTGAGAAATCTTCTGAAGCCTGTGGATACAGGAATGTGATAAGCATCTTTTAGGTCTAATGCTACCATAAAACTCAGAAGAAGAATGACCAGGTAAGACTCTGAAGGGTCAACATTTTGAATTTTAGCACTTGCATAAAGTGGTTAAGAAAGGCAAGATCTGGAACTGTTCTCCAAAGGAAGGTTGTTCTTTGAAACCAGAAACCTTCCAGAGTAGAAGCCATCCTCCCTTTAGTCTAAAGGCACTGACAGTATGACTCCTACAGTGAGCACGAGCTGAACTTGAGAAAAAGAACTCGTTTGGTTCAGGGGATAGAGAACAATTCCTGTGAAAAGGGGGTATGTATTCAATGCCAAAAGTAAACCTCCTTAAACAAAGGTTGCGTACTTACGATAATGATAGATCTGTGTCTGCTTTAGTCTTTCGAGGGATTAGTCTTCACAACAGACTTTGGCCATTCGACTTTCAGATCCATAGCTCAGCCTTATCCCCTCATCTCCAACATTACCTCAGATCATGTTTGCCTGCAATCACATGACAGAGAACAAAACACTGATGGATATCAAACTCTGAAACACAAAAGATCTCTGATGTACTGCTCCCAAGCTGAGAAAGCGTAGGACATTGCTCAAGGGGGGCATTTCATACGGTCATACCAGTAGCCAAGGAAATTCTTCTTCTGGCTTTTTCCCAGTTAGGGGTCACCACAGCGGATCACCTGTCCACTCATGATTGGCAGTAGAGTTTTTACGGTGTTGAGTTGCCAGCCTGGCACTCAACCTTCCACTGAAGGCACACACACACTCAATGCCTAGGGCCAATTTATAGTATCCAATTCACCTACAGCATGTCTTTGGGATGTGGGAGGAAACCGAAGCACCCGGAGGAAAACCACGTGACCACAGGAAGTACATGCAGGCTCCACACAAAAGGCACCCCAGCCGAGGATCGAGCCGGAGAGCCTCTTGCTGTGAGGTAGCAATCCTAACCTCTGCACCACTGTGGGCACCCTACCAGTAGCCAAAGAAACTATCTTCCATAAAATGAAGGGGAAAGGAGGGTGGAGAGTTGAGGAAGAATGGAAGTAGGCAACACAGATCTATCATTATGATAAGCACATATCTTTCATACATGATGCTGTCCCAGACAGGACAGAGTCCCCAACTACTTAGCCCTTGGAGTGGTCTCATCGAAGAGAGGACAGCTGAACAAAAAGCTGCGCTATTCCTTGACAGTAAATTCAAGTTTACAATGAGAAATAGATGTGTGAATATTAAACCAAGCGGTAGCCACACAAATATCAATTGAGGCCCTGAAAAGGCAGCAGAGGAAGTGGAAATAGACCTAGCTGAATGAGCTTTAACTGGTCAAAGCATGGTCAAGTCTTTCTTTATAAACATGAGAATGACCAGATAACCATCTTAAGGATACTTTGGAAACTGTCTTTTTCTAAAGCTAAGGTGGGCCAAATAGTTGACCTGTATTCCTTAAAGATTTGGTACAGTGAAGGTAGAAATGAAGTTGGTGATATACATCTGGCAAGTGAAGTGTAAATTCTCCTTTACTGGTAAAATTGATGCATTGATTCAGTGAAGTCTCAGAAGCTAACTTTCAGACAAAGGATGGACTAGTCCACGGGGATACTCCCATCTTTGTGGAAAATTATATAAGCAGGCTCGCAGGACAAGGCCTGTAATTTCAATACTCAGTGCTGAATTTATTGCCACTAGAAAAGTTGTTTTCCAAGTCAAAAATCTGAATTCCACCTTGGCATCAGGTTCAAAGGGTGGATGGGTTAAGGCTTGAAGCAAAATGGTTATATCCCAAGAAGGGCAAGAGTCCTTAAAAGGGGGTGGGGTCTAAGGAAGGCACCCCCACAAAAACTTTGGCCAATTTAAGAGAAGCCAATTTTCTCCTACATGAAAATATGAAATAGCAGCTAACAGGAACTTAATCCTACAATAACTGGGCACCAGCATGGGAGAGAGATGCTAGAAAGTCTAATACCACAGGGAAAGGGAAATTTGTTTCTGGTAGATAGTCTCTATGAAGATGTAAGAATGCGGATTACTGAGAGAGAAAGCTTGGACTAACTAGACATAACAGGAAGTGGAGAGACCAACAGTTAACTTGAAGGCCAGAATGTACAGGTGAGGCATTTCAGATGGGTGAGAAGGACTGGATCGGGTCTCATAAGACCAGAGAAAGGGAAACTATCCTTATTGCCCCCTTTTTAGCCTTGACAGGTGTAAATAAGCTATTCCCTCTCCGATGCTCTCTGCAGGAACTATGGAATTAGAGGTGTAAAGGAAAATTCAGAAGACCACAGCAAAGGCATAGAGAATACCCGGAGGTGCAAAACGCATGTCAGAATATCCCTTAGTGATTACCCTTCCAGGGGATCAAGACAAAGTACCTGCTACACTTGGTGTTGTGGGGAGAGGCAAAAGGAACAGCACCTGTTGGCCCCACTGATGACAAATCTGTTCCACTACTGTGATTGAGGGACTACCTGAGGTAGAAGTATAGATCTGCCTGACTTGTCTGCCAGATCACTGGACTTCCCCAGTACATGCATTGCTACTAGAAAGCAATCTGAAGATATCTCCCACTGCCACTCATCGCTTCTTGACATAATGGGTACGAATATGCTCGTCCTTGTTTGCTGATGTATCAGACTACTGACATGTTCGTCTGGACTGAGATCATCCCTGAAGGAAGGAAATCCTGGAAGGCCTGCAACACTAGGAGAACTGCCCTCTCTAGAATACTGATGTGAAAAAATGGCCTTGGAAGGAAACCACATGCCTTAGGCCATTTTTCCCAGGTAATACCCCCCAACCCACCCTAGCTGGGAGACATCCACGGTCATGGAGGCTGGGGGGATAATTAGAGGGTCTTGAGACACCTTGGGAGACTGAATCCACCCCTTGTATGCATCCTGCAAATGCTAGTCAAACAAATCCAAAAACTCATGGGTTGATATACCTGATGGGCGGGCCACTGTAACGTGCCCACTACTAAACTCTTATGCAATATCTCGCCAGACGAACAAGGGTGATGGAGACCATCGACTCCACAAGTTGGAGAACCAGTATGGCTTGTGACATTTGAAAGGATAGAACTTCAGTGCCTGGTTTCGGATGATGGACAATCTGTTTTCTGGCAGCCTTGTTATCTGGATAGTGGCATCTAGACAGGCAACTATGAATTTCAAGGTCTGTATTGGGAGAGAGAGAATTTGTCCAGATTTACTGCCATATCTGCCTGAAAGCAAAGATGGAGCTGATGGTCCTTGGCCTGAATGAGAACAGACCTGGTAGGAGCAGTAATTAGCCAGTTGTCTTGGTAGGGGAAAAAACAGAACCATTGCAATCTGAGGGGAGATGTTCTTCATTCCACATTGCTGCAGTCCTAACACTTGGGTAGTCCGCTGTCCCAGTCGGCCCGAATACCAAAGTACATGGCTGACGTCGGTCAAGGCGCATTAGTCTGACGTCAGGACGTCAGGGTACAAATGCGCATGACCGACGCCATATCCTCAGTCTTTTTTGCCGCATGGTCCGATGCAGAAGCAGTTTTGCGAGTGCAGGTTGGCGTTCTGAAATTTTCTGAAGTCGGAGTTTCAGACCGAATCAAAGTTGGCTAAGTACCCCGTTGGGGAATATTTTGTTTTTTTCTTGCCTCAGTATTTAACCGGATGTCAGAAAAAGTGAATAACTGTATTTCTTGTGGGAAACAGATACCTCATAGGGATTACCATACCTTGTGTATACCTTGTTTAGGGCCTGAGCACGACGTTGTTGGATGTCGCTCTTGTGCTAGATTTAACAAACGCACTATAAAGAGAAGGTTAGACTGTGCCAGGTTAGTTTTTGGGAAGCGTTGTAATTATAAAATGCCGTCGGATGCTCCGCGCCCGCCGGCCCCAAAAGCGCAAGGACAAAGCAGCAAAGCCTAGGTTGGAAGAACCGTCAGTCCCGGACGTCGGTTCTTTAGAAGGCTCAGTAGAGCCGGAGGTTCTGCCAGGAGTGTCTTTGGAGTCTCAGGGAGAGACTTTACTGTTACAGGATGTGTCCTCTCAGGAGGTAGGCCAGGCTGAAGGGGCTTCTCAGGTGGCTGTTCTTCCCTCTCTTCCTAAGGTGGTTAGAGCCTCCCCTTCTGTTTCCAAGGCTTCTTTGAGAGGCAGGCCAGGTTTAACTTCAGTGGGGGTTTCTCCTAGCTCTTCAGGATCTTTGCCTAAGAAACATATGCTTAAAATGGCAGAAGATTTGATTACTATGATTAGAGGTTCTATGCCCCCTCCTGATAAGAGGCCTAGGGTGGAACCTGAGCTTGAGAGTTTTGAGCAGTGTTCGAGGCTTCTGAGTCTTCGGCTGAAGACTTGCAGGAGTTTCCTCCTTATTCTGATTCTGATGTGGATGATTCTACTCCTTCAGCTTCTCCTCCTGAGGATTTTTCTTTTCAGAGACTCTTCATTCCATGAGGGAGCATTTTAAATGGGAAGGTCAAGATTTCTCTGATTCCAGGAAGAGGCTTAGGGAATTTTGTTTTACCCCAGCATAGGCCTTTAGCTATACCTCCTGTTCTGGATGTGGTGGAAGATGTTTTGCAGAGGCTTCCTGAACCCTGATTCTTTGCCTCCTGCCCCAGTTAAACCAGATAGGTATTATAGGGTGCCTGAAGCTCATAAGTATCTTTTAAGAGTCCTAGGGCAGACCCGAAACTGTTTCTCAGGGGCCTAAAGGTGTTAAGGCTTCTGTTGTTAAAAATCCTGTTCCTCCTGATAAAGAGGCAAGGGCTTTGGATAGATGGGGAAAGAAAGTGTATACTTCTTCCACTTTAGCCATGAGGGCGTTGAATTGCCAGTTTCACATGTTAAAATATCAAAATTATCTCCTTTCACAATTGAAGTCTAAGGTGGATGCTCTGGCGGAAGGTATTGAGTGTAAAGAGTTGCAGGATTTAGTTCATGTGTCTGAACAGGTGGGTAAGCATTCTTTGCAATGTGGTTTTGATGCTGTGCAGGCCTCCTGAAGGGTGGCTGCCACTGGTTCTGTTCTTCGTAGGCACGCCTGGTTGAGGGATCAGAATTTAGCTGAGCATGTTAAGACAAGGATTTTGGATGCTCCATTACAGTCTGACATGTTGTTTGGTTCACCTGTGGAAGCAGTTTTAAAGAAAATGGAGGACAAGGCTAAGTCTATGCAGGCTGTTAAAGATTTTTTGCAGGTTCAGCCTCCTAAGTTTAGTAGAAATTGGCCTACTAAGGGATGGACATATCCTGCTTATGATTCCCAGTCTAGGGGTAGGTCTAGACGTGGTAGGGGCAGAGCTCAAGGTTCTTTTAGGCCTAGAACAGGGAGTTCACCTGCTCAGTCTTCTGGTGAGGGCAGGGGTCAGTCCTTTCGTAAACAGACCCAATGACCTGCCTTTTCAGCTGCCAGTACATTCTCGTCTGGCAGCACCTTTGGGAGGAAGGCTGGCTCTTTTCAAAGAAAATTGGGATTTAATTACCCAAGACAGATGGGTATTGGACATCATTCACCACGGTTACAGGTTTTATTTCCATACCTTGCCTCCTTTCAAAGGCATGCCAGACATTCCTCCTCTACAAAGAAAAGAGGCTCACAAGCAAATTTCTCTGTTACTCCAAATAGGGGCCATACAGCCGGTTCCTGTGCCAGAAAGGGGCCTAGGATTTTATTCTCGCCTGTTCCTAGTACCAAAGAAGGGGAACACGTGGAGACCAATTTTGGATTTATCTATCCTCAACACTTATCTGGACATTCCCAAGTTCAAAATGTTGACGTTACAACAGCTTTTACCTCTGCTGGGCAAAGATCACTGGATGGTAACTTTAGATCTCAAGGAGGCTTACCTTCATGTGCCTATCAGACTAAGTTGCAGGAAGTATCTGCGTTCGAGCTGGGAATTCCCATTATCAGTTCTCTGCATTGCCCTTTGGCTTATCTACTGCGCCCAGAGTATTCACAAAGGTTCTGGCTCCAGTGATAGCTTACTTCAGGCTAAAAGGAATACAAATCTATCCTTACTTGGACGACTGCCTGATTCTGGCTCAAGAAAAGGAAGACCTTTACAGCATTTGGAATATGTGATAGCAGTGCTAAGATGCCTAGGGTATTCTGTGAACGAAAAAAAGTCCAGTCTAGTACCCTCTCAAGACATGTGCTTTCTGGGTGTGAGACTGAATACAGCAGCCCAGATGGCCTTTTTAACCCCGGACAAACAAAAGAATCTTTCCATTTACTTCCATCAACTATCTCTTCAGTCCGGGCTGACTGCAAGGACAGTCCTTCAAGCCTTAGGGTTCATGGCATCTTGTATTCTGGTGCTTCCCAATGCCAAACTGCATATGAGGAAGCTGCAATGGTATCTCAAAAATGCATGGACACAGCACTGCCAGGATCTGGACACTGTCATTCAAATAATACCTTGCATTCAAAAGGAATTTTTGTGGTGGGCTCAGGAATGTCACCTAAACAAGGGACTCTCTGTGACCCGGCCAGAGGCGAGTCAGATTCTAACGACAGATTCCTCAGACATTGCTTGGGGAGCTCATCTAAATGGAAAGTGGATACAAGACAAGTGGCCTGCCAGACTACAGCATCTACATATCAACATGAAGGAGATGTTAGCAGTCCAGTTTGCATTACTGGCTTTCAAGGAGTTACTTCTTCCAGGGCAGGTGTTGATTCTAACAGACAACACAACTGTCATGTGGTACATCAACAAACAAGGGGGAACACATTCTTACCAGCTATGCAGGCAAGCAATGATTTTATGGGAGACTGCGCTCAGCTTGCAACTAACTCTTCAGGCAAGGTTTCTGCCAGGAGCACAGAACTCCTTAGCAGATGTGTTGAGCAGACAAATCATGGATCCCCACGAGTGGAAACTGGATCTTCATGTATTTCGGAAATTGACAGTGTCATGGGGAACTCCAGACATAGATCTGTTCGCTTCTCCACTAAACCACCAGCTGCCAAAGTTTTGCACAAAGAGGTTTCATCACACAGCTTGGAAAGTGGATGCTGTTTCTTTCAGTTGGAAAAATCTTCATGTGTATGCCTTTCCACCTCTGCCTCTTCTCCCAAAGGTGCTCCTAAAGGTCAGACAAGACATGCCAAGGATGATTTTAATAGCTCCAGATTGGCCTCGCAACACTGGTACCCATTACTGAGGAGTCTGGTAAGGAAGCCTCCATGGCCTTTACCTTTGATTCCGCACCTGTTGTCTCAGAGGGACGGTCATCTGCTCAATGTCAAGCTTCACTCTCTTCATCTAACAGCCTGGCATATTCTGTTTTGAAACACAGCAGGTCTCAACTTCCTCAACAAGTTTTAAATGTGATTATGGAAGCCAGAAGACCTAGTACAAGGAAAGTGTACGCAGAAAAATGGAAGAGATTTTTATTTTGGAGTGCAGCAAAGAATTTGGAGATTTCTGAGCCTAATTTGAGTGTGGCTCTTCAATATCTTACTGAGTTATTGGACAAAGGTTTGTCTTTCTCTTCCATTAAGATTCATGCTGCAGCAATTTCAGCTCACTATGATTGTGACCCACCATTGTTTTCGCATCCTTTGTTCAAGCAATTTCTTAGAGGGCAAAGAATATAAGACCCCCGTAGAGCTCCTACTCCTGCTTGGGATCTCAATTTTGTGTTGGAGAAACTTACTCTACAACCTTTTGACGGTGCCGCTACTGCTGAGTTGAAATACTTGTCATGGAAGACTGCTTTTTGTTGGCCATTACTTCTGCAAGAAGGGTTTCTGAATTGCAGGCCCTTATGGCGGTAGAGCCTTTTCTGATTTTCCATAAGGATAGGGTATCATTACGTACTAATCCTTCCTTTATGCCTAAGGTGGTTTCTAGTGTGGCTTTAAACCAAACTATTCATTTGCCTACTTTCTATGCAGATCCCCAAAATAAGTGGGAAAAGATTTTGCACACTTTAGATGTACACAGGCAGTTGCGTTATTATTTAAGCAGGACTAAGGATTTTAGGCAGTCTCAGCAGTTGTTTGTTTCTTTTGCTTTGAGTTCTCAGGGCAAGCCTGTGTCAAAACAAACTATTTCTAAGTGGATTGGGTTTTGCATTGCATTTTGTTATTCCCATCATGGCAAGGAGATTCCAGCTGGGATTAGGCCTCATTCCACTAGGGCTACTGGCACTTCAACAGCATTTCTAAGGGGGGTGGCAACTAAGGATATTTTGGAGGCAGCTACTTGGAGTTCAGTGCATACTTTCTCTAAGCATTACCACCTTCCTCTCTACTCTAAATCTAGGGCTGGTTTTGCCACAGCTATTTTGCAAGGCATGTTGACAGCTCCTGCTTCTTTATGATTTGCCAGCCTCCCTTACCTCTGCTTTGGGATTCTACCCAAGTGTTAGGACTGCAGCAATGTGGCATGAAGAACATAGTACAGTTTTGTACCTACCATAAATGTAGATGTTCGAGGATCCACATTGCTGCAGTCCAATTTACCCTCCCTCCTTCCCCTCTGTGTTTAGGGGTGGTTGTGTGGGTGAGGTTATACTCTTGTAATTTTGTATATATTGTACATATTTTTGGTGCAGGAGTGTTTGGTGGTTTTTGGTTTTGGCCTTATCTTTTTAGGGTCTTCTGACATCTGGGGCAAGAAAAGACTGAGGATATGACGTCGGTCATGCGATTTGTACCCTGACGCCCTGACGCCAGACTAATGCGCCTTGACCGACGTCAGCCATATACTTTGGTATTCGGGCCGACTGGGACAGCGGACTACCCAAGTGTTAGGACTGCAGCAATGTGGATCCTCGAACATCTACATTTATGGTAGGTACAAAACTGTACTTTACGACCACTGCTATACACAAACACCTGGGGGGGGGTTGTGTTGAGAACACAGCGTGACTGGTTCCCAGATGGAAGTGAAATCTTCTGCATCATCTGTCCTTCATAATATGGTAGTATGGATCCTGGACGTCTACTAACCACATCCAATCTTTCTTCAACAGAGGGAGGATGGATTGTACTGTGACCATCTGGAACTTTGGATGTTTAACACTGACTGAGATGACTGAGGTCCAAAATTGGCCTGAAGTCCCTGCTCTTTTGGCACCAAAAAGAACTTAAGCTCTGGATCTTTGTTGCTCTGGTGGTACATCCTGCAAGATTTGCTCGTCTAGCGGCTTTATTTCTATAGCGGCTGCTTTTCTTTGAGAGAGTGGAGCATTGGGGAGATTCTTTGGTGAAAGGGAAGTAAGAAAATGGAATGAGTAGCCTTTGGTTATGATCCTCCACATCCAAACATATTTGATGATGAATGCCCAGGCTTTTAGGTGCAGAGGACATGCACCCCCCCACCCCAACTGCCTCCAGAGCACAGCGGCCGGGCAACCATTCAGGAGCACTAATAAGGTCTATTGGAGAAATGTCCCCTGAAGCCTCGATTCTGCAGGTGTCCTCTGTCATATGGATGACATCTACCAATAAAATTCCCTCCTCTGCTCCAGGACAGCCTATCCCCAGAAGTGTGCTGGAAGAATCTGGACGTCTCCAACCATAGTTTCTTACCGCCTTTTTGTTACTAGAGAAGGACCTCTGGGGGTAAGAAAGCTGCATCCTTATGGCAGAAAGGGTTTCCAGTTTTTCTCATTTCTAGAGAACGAGTCCCTGACTTTTGGTTAAAAGACATCAAACCATCAAAAGGGGAATTTACAAAGGGCATCTTAAAAGGCTCTGCAAAGTCACAAGTGCATCCAAGCATGTTTCCTTATGGTAATGCCTGTTACCAGTGGCTCTTGAAATTGTCGTGCGTGCCAGATAATTCAGCACCCTCAAAGCACAAGTAGCTGAAGTGTAAACTCGCTTCCTAAACCTGACATTACCCTGGACTCCATGTTAAGGGACTGGACAGAAGAGCTGTCTTCAGCCAGCCCTTTTAGGGTGGCTGCTGCTACTACCATGGTGTCCACAGCCAGGCTTGTTGCTCCACTGTTGGCTATCGGGTGCAACAAAAACTTAGGTTTACACAGAATAGGGTCAGCCACACATCACCCATTCCATTCCTGCCAAGTGATTAAATCCAACATCTCATCGGCAGGAGGGACCACAAAAGCAGCTGAGCTGGATCCAAAGGCCTCAAGAAATGCTGCTTTCTCTTTGGAAAAGGCTATGGATGACTACGTTCTTTTCTCTCTCAATTTCGAGGACCTTACTGAATGAAGTATGAAGTTATGTACCTACCATAACGTTCCATGTTAGTTGTCTTCTTCTCGCCTTCTTTCTTGCTGGTTGGGTTCGAAGCCGATAGTCGGCTCCGACTCGGCCAGCTACTAAAGCTAGAGAGCTATTTACTGGCTCAAGGCCTCCCCTTATCCCACAATGCTTGGCGCTAGATACCCAGATCTCGTTTGGCAGAGCTAACACCATAGAAAAAATCGTGGTACATTTGGAGGACTTTTTTACTTCTTGCTTGAGATCAATTTTAATTCACGATTACAAGGTTGGTTTGACTGTCAGCATTTCCTAGGAAGACTGGAACTCGCATCCAGTACACTCGGTTTGGAGTATACAATTTTGGTTCCTAGTGGTGAATTATGGAGGGCGAGTCATCTCCGGTTGACCTGGTGAACATGTTGCAGCAAATCAAGGAACAGCTCAATGAGCATTCAGTTTTAATACAGAAACTGTTACAGCAAGAGGTTAGTAATCCTGTTGGTTCATCTACGGGAAGCCTGGGTTTGCCACTTACCCAGACTACACCAGAGAATTCACGATATACAACAAACAGGGATGACAGAGTGAATAATGGTCATGTAGTGCCTAACAGGAATGTTAACATTATCAATAGTGAAATTTGGAAAGCAAATGACTACAATTTCAACGGAGAAAATAAACGTAACAAACCTAATGTAGACTTTACCACTCGACCATTAAAAGATATGCTTAAACTTTTTGAAAGAAGTCTGTTCAAATTAAAACGGACACAGTTGGAGAATAGCTACTTAAAAAGAAATATAGAATTGGGTATTGTGCCGAAAGGTTTACGCCTGTGGAGGTACCCTAATGGATGTGACAACAACGAACTTATGCTCAATGAATTGCACGCGTTATTCAACAAGACTGGTATCAACATTATGGAAATCATGATTAAATACAATGAAGTAAAGATAGAAGGGTTGGTGAAGGAATTGGAAGAGTTAAACGACAAGATTAGTGAGGATTTGCTGTTCGAACAATATTACACGAACTATATCAACATTATTAAAGAAGTAGATAAAAGTTGTGACAATATTTACACTAAGAAAAATAAAAAAATTCAACGAGACACTAAAATTTATGAAAACGGCAACATATATCCCAAATCCAAAAAACTTGTTGGTACCCATGGCAACCAGTCAACAGGGAAGAATATAGGAAGACACGGGTCATTCGATGATGTCACTTCCTGTGAGGAACGCGAGTTTAACAACAACATGAGTTGCGAGGACAGCAGCCCAACGGATGATATCCCGAGAAGATCTGAGAGAATTAAAAACCGTAAGGACAACATGGAGAGGGAAGAGTACGGTGCATTAGGAGCACGTCCCAAGAGGCAGCGTTTTTTTCAACAGGCAACAAACAACGCGTGGGGAGTGTACAGATAGATGAGAGGGGACTTACGGGAGCCACATTTTTTGGTCATTGTGGTTCAATTTTCAATAACAGCGGTGCGAACAAAGTTTGCAAGGATAATGTTGAACATATGTGTGAACTACACTGTGAGGAACTCACTTTGAGAGATACCGGTGACGGTAATGCTTTTGGGACCATAGAAATTATATCACAGGTAAGAGCTGATTATAATGCTATATCATTCCCAGCTGCATTAAATGGGGTATTGACTACACATGAGGTGAATGAACAGTCAAACGAAGACAATTTCACGGACATTCATGTAAATCATGATATTTCACCAGTTATTTTAACTGATAGTGGACTTTTAAATTTGAGTACTTATGATATTATTGCTGACAATGTGTACGAAATTAATGACGTTAACAAGAATAGAAACGATGATGATACAATTAATACAGTTTTCATTGACAGTGGAAATAATTTTAACATTTTTGAATTTCAAAGTTTTGAAGGTTTTAACATAAGTGTTTTAGACGTGGTGAGAATTGGTGACACTCAGGAGAACATGAACAACACAGTACAGGAATGTTTAAGTAATGATCAACCCGACATGGAATACAGGGTCAACACAGGGCTGAGTAACCCTGTTATAATTGTAAATTCAAGTCAGGACTTTAAGTTATACAATTATTCTAATGTTGAATTAGGGATAGAACATGCAAACTTCTTTTCAAAGGGATTTAATTTCGTTCCCTGTAGAAAAGGTAATTTGGTGAATTCCATAATTGATTTGAAATTGTTTACTAGAAAGGTTAATCTCCAAATTTTATTTCAAGACAATAGCATTAGCCAGGAAACACAAAGAAACTTATTTTTAACTAAACCAAGTACGTACAATCCACCAATGAATGGAATGGTGGCTTTATTTGAAAAACTTAGTGAAAGAGATATCAGGAAATATTTCAAGACATACAAAAAACAGGAACATATGAACATGACCCTTGATGAACAGAAATGATTAAATAATATACAGGAATTGAAATCTATCCGCATTATGAAGCCCGACAAGGGCAATGGTGTGGTGGTAGTGGAGAAAAGTGATTACACTTTTTATATGACAACTATGTTAATGGAAGAATCATATATAGAGGTCAGTTTAAATGAGATTAATATTGCTTACAGAGATATTGACATGGGGCTGCAGGACATGTTATTTCAAGGACAAATTTCGGAAAAGGATTATAATTTTTTATGCAATAACTTCCCTTACATTAGCGGTATCTTTGGTATCCCAAAGATACATAAGGGACTTGACAATTTAAAATTTAGACAGATAGTGGATGGCAAAAGAAATAAAACCTGCTTCATAAGTCAGTATTTGGACTATCATTTGCAGAAAGGAATAAAAAAGTTTTCTTATATTTTGAAAGATTCGTGGGATTTTTTGAACAGGATGAAGGTTTATAAGTATCAGAAGGACAATGTGTTTGTCACAGTAGATGTATGTAATTTATTTACATCAATACCACATGACATTGGTTTAACCTGGTTGGAGGAGCAAATTTTTGAAACAGGAATGTACGAACAGGAACATATCAACTTAATGGTAAGACTAATGGAGATGGTTCTTAAAAATAATTATATATATTATGAAGGAAATTATTACAAGCAGGTCAAAGGCGTAGCAATGGGGGCAGCATGTGCCCCCATTTACGCCAATTATGTAATGGCCTTCTGGGAAGAAAAATATATTTTCAATAGCGAACATTATATACATATTAATTCATATTGCCGTTTTTTGGATGATATTTTTTTCATATGGCAAGGTGATGACTACGGCTTAAAAAGATTTCTGGAATATATAAACAACACTATTTGGTTTTTGAAATTCACACATGAAATCAACTCTGAATCCATTACTTACTTGGATGTAAAGTTAACTTTAAATAAGGAAGATGGGTTGTTGAAATCTAACATACACAGAAAACCCACGTTTTCAAATTCCTATTTGCAATTTAATAGCTGGCACCCTGACCATCAGAAGAAAGCCATTATTAAAGGACAGATGGTCAGGGCGGCCAGAATGGTTAGCAATGATAGGGATTTTCAGGACGAATTGTCTTTTATAGTGACATTATTTATTAATAGAGGTTATCCTACAGAATTATGTTCTGATGTATTTGAGGAAGTGACGCGTAAAAGATCATTAGGCACATACAAGGCCATTTTGAATACGGAAGATTTAACAAATGATGATATTGAAATAATGAGGAATGATAATCAAAACCAAGTTAAAAGTAAATTGTTATATATTATAACTTACAATGACAATATCTATCAAATACAAAATATATTAAACAACAATTGGGAGATATTTAAATTAAATAATGATATGGCCCGTTTATTCAAAGGTAGGATTCAATATGTGTATAGGAAGGATGCATCCCTAAAAAACATATTTGAATATACTGACAGGAACATTTGTACAAATAGACCCAAAGGAAATTACAAATGTGGTAGATGTTTGACATGTCAACATATAATGACCACTGGAGACAAAATTACAGTAAATGGGACACACATCAGCATTTCTGGACATTACAATTGTTACACAACCAACGTGGTTTATTTGGCCTTGTGTCAAAAGTGCGAAGCATTTTATGTGGGCAAGACCAGCAGACATTTTAGGGACAGAATAAAAGAGCATCTGCTGGATATCAAACATCTTAAGCCCACTAATGCTTTGGCAAGGCATAAAATGGATAATAGGGATCACAAATTCAAATTTTGTGTAATAAATCACGTCACCAAAGACATACAAGGAAAAACTATTGATGTTGACTTGGATGTGAGTGAGTTAAGATGGCAAATATGTTTAAATGCCTATAACTTACCTGGATTAAATGAATGTTGTAGCATCAAGCCCCTATTAAAACTTAAAAACATTAAGGGGCGTTGACTTATGTACTGTACAATGACGTAGTCACACAATTTTTAATTTTTAATTTATCAATTTACTATTCATCAATTAACTTATAATTATGGTAACAATACATTTCATCAATTACTTTATGGGTTAACCATAAAATTGTTATATAAGTTTTACATAGTTATTTATACAAGTTTTTTACAAGTTACATGCAATTATTTAATATTTAATATTTAATATTCAAATGTTATTTAATATTTATTAGTAATATATATTTATTATTTATTTACATATATTTGACATATTCACATTAGCATACATATATCACTGTCACTTATTGTTGATCATCAGTTTCAAATTCAATTACGTATTATGTTTTTTTAAAAAAATTTTTTATTTTTAAAACTAAAACATACTTATTCATATTAAAATTGTATTTAATACAATATTCTTCATGTTACATAAATACAATAACCTTTATTACTCATATACATTAGGATACATTACACATATATACATCGGACACTTATTATATACACATATAGTACTAATGGGGATTTACAATGGTCCACATTGCCATCCCATCTATTTATTAATATGAATACAAGAATATTTTATCAGTGTTTCATATACATGTTATTTTTAAAGCAAAGACCCTTTAAAAGGATTAATTGTTTCAACTGTTATATTAAATAATTGATTTATTGGTTTCACTGTGGATACTTAAGTGGCAAGACAATGTAGCGTAGTATTCTGAAGAAGTCTACGGACGAAACCTAGGTAGATCGTGCTGTTTGATCGTGCTGTTTGTTTTTGTGGAACTGTGCAATAGCGGTTCCTTTGGTTGTTAATTTTAACAATAAATCGTGGTACATTTGGAGGACTTTTTTACTTCTTGCTTGAGATTAATTTTAATTCACGATTACAAGGTTGGTTTGACTGTCAGCATTTCCTAGGAAGACTGGAACTCGCATCCAGTACACTCACCATAGAAAAAATCTTTTAAGGACACCTGTCCAAACTACAAGGTTTACCTACAGTACTAAAACAGAGGAGGACGTAAACCAGATAAGACTCAGCCAGAGGAAGAAGTCCTCAAAAAGGGTCTCTTTTCGGTCTGTCCAGGCTAGGGGGATGGAGGGTGGGATGCAAGAAAGAAGGCAAGAAGAAGACAACTAACATGGAACGTTATGGTAGGTACATAACTTCTTAATGTTAAGTTGTCTATCTCGCCTTCATTCTTGCTGGTTGGGACAGCGTCCCTAGTACCTTAGTCCTGGATGGCTCATCGGAACAGACTCTTGAGTACAGTGGAACCAAAATCAGCTCTACTCCTAGAGGCCATATCTAACTTATAATGTGAAATGAAGGTATGAGGAGTGGCCCATGTGGCTGCAGCACAAATAGATTCCATTGGTAGTCTAGCTTGAAAAGCTAGTAGCTAATGCTCTGGTGGAATGGCCTTTAGGTTTAGTAGGGAGTTCTTTATGTCTCAGCTGATAAATCAAAGTAATAATAGAGGACAACCACCTGGATAAGGTTACTTTAGAAACTGGCAGGCCCTGTTTGCCCTCGGCATAGGACAGGAAGAGTTGGTCTGATTTTCTTGTTTGCTTAGTCCTATCCAAATAAAAACGTTAATTGCCTATGAACGTCCAGTTGGTGTAACTTTTGTTCAGCTTTGTTCGAATAGTTAGGAAAGAGAAGACAGGTAGATCAATAGCCTGATTCAGGTTTGTTTCAGAAGGTATCTTGGGCAGAAAAGAAGGATTAGTCCTGAGTGAAACTCTATCCTTGTGAAACACAAGGTAAGGAGAACGAATACAAAGGGCTTGAAATTCCGAAACTCTCCTAGCTGAGGTGATGGCTACTAAAAAGAGAGTCTTCCAAGAGAGTAATTTTAAGGAACAGGAAGCCGCAGGTTCAAAGGGAGGGAGAATCAAGGATGCCAATATCAAGTTTAAATCCTACGGAGGCGGGGATCTCTGACCGGGGGCCTAAGCAAAATAGTCCCTTTAAGAAAGGCCTTGCAAAGTTTGTGGGACATGATGCTGGTTTCTGACAGGCCAGCTTGGAAATTTGCGATAGCTGCTAATTGGACCCTAATGGTGGCAGACGAGGAACCAGCTTGAAAAAGTTCTGCCAAAAGATCTAGAACGTGATGGACAGGGGCTGTAAAGGAGTCTATATTCCTAGCCTCTGCCCAGAAAGAGAAACGTTTCCACTTACTAGCATAAGTCTTCCTGGTGGTAGATTTGTGTGAAGAAAGGATGATTTCACGCACCGGCTGAGAAATATGTGGAAGCCTGGCTAAGGTTGGAAGTGGAGCAACCAAGCTTTGAGGTTGAGAGACTGAAAGGATTGGTGCAACCCGCCCGACTGATGGACCAAGAGGTCTGGCACTGGGTCCAGATTCCAAGGCTGCTCCAGCAGATGACGATGCAGGAATGGGAACCAAATTTGCCGAGGCAAGTAAGGAGCAATGAGGATCATCCTAAATCCCAATGCGGTCGCCTTCAGAATTAGGGGAAAAGGTGGAAATCCATATAGAAGACCCCGGGGCCAATCATGAACTACAGCGTCTCTGGGGGAGTGGCCAGGGAGGGGGAAGAGAGTGAAGAAATCGTCGCACTTGCTGTTGAGAGGAGTTGCGAAAAGGTCGCACCAAGGTTGACCCCATCTGTGGAAAATTTTGTCGGCTACTGACAGAGAACACTCGTGGGGCATAAGAATAGCTCTGCTTAGTCTGCCCGCTATGACGTTGGACTTCCCAGGGATGTGTGTTGCTATCAGAAACCGTTGAGAGGAGATCGCCCACTGCCAGAGTCTGAGTGCTTCTCGACATAAGGGATAGGACTTGGTTCCGCCCTGTTTGTTGATGTACCACACTAGACATATTGTCTGTTTGAATTGCAATAGTCCCGGTGGGTAGAGAGTCCTGAAGAGCTTGCAACGCTAAAAGCACCGCTCTCATCTCCAAGACGTTTATGTGCAGGTGGTACTCTAGAGGTTGCCAAGTGCCCTGGAGAGTCCTGCCCTGAAAATGCCCCCCCCCACCCAATCAGGGAGACATCCGTGGCAACAGGAGGAGGAAGAACAAACGGTCTGCCCTGGAGTACTAGAGGGGAGACCATCCACCAAGCCAGGTGGTCTTTGCATGATTGGGTGATTATGTTGTGAGACATTGGAAGTTGTTGAAACGACCATTGAGGAAAAAGCATCTACTGAAGAATTCGCATGTGAAAACGAGCCAGGGGAACTAGTATGACTGCTGCTGCAATGAGACCCAAAGTTTTTAGTACAAATCTGGCCTGAATCCTCTTGCACTGTAGTAAGACCTGCACATGTCGGCGAATGTCTGACACTCTGTCTAGAGGAAGTTTTGCAGACAGCTCTTTTGTATTTAATCTTGCGCCTATAAAGGTTATAGACTGACAAGGCGACAATGCAGACTTTTCGAAATTTACTGAGATACCTAGCTCGGAGCAAGTTTGGATGGTATAATCCCTGGCTCGCAGTAGCTGATGCCTGGTGGAAGCAGTAAGGAGCCAGTCGTCTAGATATGGAAACACCTGGAATCCTTGCCGTCTCAAGTGAGCCGTAACCACTGCCATGCATTTGGTGAACACCCTGGGGGCTGTGGTGAGACCAAAGGGCAGGGCTCTGAATTGGTAGTGACTGGCTCCCAGCCGGAAGCGGAGAAACCTTCTGGAGCGCCTGTCCATTTTGATTATGGTAGTACGCATCCTGAAGGTCTATGGAGCACATCCAATTGTCCTGACCCAAAAAGGGTAGAATGGACTGAAGCGTGACGATCCGGAACTTCGTTCTTTGAACAGATTTGTTTAACCTGCTGAGACCCAAAATGGGTTTCCAGTCTTTTTTGGTACCAAAAAGAACTTGGAGTAAATTCCGGATCCTTGCTGGTCTGCTGGGACTGGCTGGATGGCCCTTTTTTCTAGCAGTTTTGAAATTTCTGGCACTGCTTGTTCCCTTAGACTGGGTGGAACATCTGGAAGGGACTTGGTTGTTTTTACAGGGGTGTGGACAAAGGGGATTTTGAAACCCTCGGATATGATGGACCGTACCCATTTGTCTTGTGTGAGGAGTTGCCAGGCTTCTGGGTACAGTGACAATCTTCCCCCAACTGCCTCCGAACTTGGACAGTCGGGCAGCCCCTCAGGGGTGCTGAAAGGGTTTGTCAGAGAAAGATTCTCTGCTACCCTGATTTTGCAGACCCCCTCTGCCCCTCGGGCGGCATCTATTATTGTTCCCTCCCCTGCCCCTGGAGGGAAATTCACCATGTGTGTCACGCACGACTCCCTGGGGTTTCCTAAACCACATTTTTCCACTCTTCTGACCCTTAGGGTATGGTCTAGAGAGAGTAGAAAAACGGACTCCCACGGCAGAGAGAGTCCTGCCTTCCTGCTCACACCTGGTAAGGGTATCCTTCACCTGTGGTCCAAACAGAGCTGAACCATCAAAGGGGGTATTGGTGAAGGACGCCTTAAAGGGATCAGCAAAGTTACATAACCGCATCCAGGCATGTCTCCTCAAAGCCACACCTGTACCTGTGGCCCTACTTGCCCCATCGGCTGCATAAGAAATGAGCTGCATGGAGGAGTTGACTATAGAGTTAAGGGTGGCCAGCTGGGAGTTAATCTTATCCTGAACCCCCGCAGCTGATGGATCCTGAAGGGTATCAGCCAGTTCCTTCAGAAGATCCCTTTGAAGGCGGGTGAAATGGCAAAAATAATTCAGCGACCGCATGGAAAAGGTTGCTTAAGAAAACATCCGCTTCCTGTACCTGTCCATTGTCCTAGACTCTATTAGGTGGAAGGACAGGCACCGAAGGGTCAGCCAACTCCTTCTTAGTGGCTGCTGCCACCACCATGGCATCAACAGGGACATCTTTTGTCAAAAATTGTTTGTTGGGTGGGGCTGTAATTAACTTAGTTGGCCTGCGGGGTGGGGCTGTAATTAACTTAGTTGGCCTGCGGGGAGTTGGTTCCACTGTGTCCGGGGCCAACCACGCCCTTCGAGCCACTACTTCCATGAGCGGGTCAAAGGGTGGCGACTCCCAGGAGGTGGAAGGGCGAGAACCAAACGCGTCCAGGTATACCGACTCGTCCTCGGAAGGGTTAAGGGCAGTCCAGTTCCCCCTCTGCTTAAGGATCTCTAGGATGTCTGAAAAAGAGACATCCTCAGAGGGGGATCTTGGAGACCCTTCCGAATCACCCAAGTCGGTATCAGACGTGACTGACTCGGGGGAGTCAACATGGTTCCTCTTACATTCTCTTCCGAGGAGGCTCCTCAGAGTGACCAGGGGAAGCCTCGGAAGAGGAAGATACACCCAATGAGGTGACCTGGAGCATCGGTTCTCCACTCGGGGTCAGGAGGGTGGACAGAGACCGATGCAGGCACCATGGGGGGGGGGGCCGAAGGGGCCGATCGAGGAGCTGACTCAGGAGTCAGCACGCTCCTCATGACCTCGCAGGTGCCCTTATCAGGCAGAGCAGAGGGTCCCCACTCCAAAGAGATGTGAACCCCTCCCGGCACCGAGAGGGACAGCTCTGAGGCCGATGGGGCCGAGCTCACCTGCGCCGAAGTCCCTAGAGGGAGAACGGGGTCAGACAAGGGTCCGATGCCACTCGCCTTCTCGGAGCCGAGGGCGTCCCGGTGCTGAGATCCCTCCGAGGAAGGAACCAATGAAGAGATCGGAGCAGACGAAGGAGCCAAAAGATGTGGTATCGGCTCCATTTCCAAGATTCGAGCCCCAACCAGCTCCGGCTCCATTTCCAAGATTCGAGCCCCAACCAGCTCCGGCTCCGAACACAAAAGGGAAGTCGGAGGAGGAACTGCTGAAGACACCGTGACAGCCACAGTCTGTTAAGAAGGACTGGTTAACATTTTGGCCAGGGCCTGCGATTTAAGGAGTCTACTGACCACCCTCTCTAAGTCATGATCGGATAACCTGGAAAACCGAGAGGAGTGGGGCCTATGGCTTCGTTCTGACTGAAGCAACGGTGACCTCTAAGCCAAACTAACAGATTCTAGGGAAGGGGACCTAGAACTTTTTCGGCCCAACAACGGTTCCGACACTAAAGTCGGACCCGATTGAGGTCTAGGGATGTCTGCTCCAGCCAGAGCAGAAGAGGAGGCATATGCTCCACCCGGCGACGGCTCCGAACTGGGAGCAGACGGCTTGGCGGGCTTTGAGGATTTCCCCGACTGAGGCTTCGCCGGGGATCCCTCTGGCTTAAGTAAGCCTCTCAAAATAAGCTTGTTCCTACGCTCCTGCAGGACTCTCGGGCTGAAGGCATGACAGACGAGCAGGAGTCCTGCAGTTGTAGGGAACCGAAGCAATAAACACAAGTGTGACTGTCTGTCAGAGACATCTTCTGACAGCACGAGTCACACTTCAATCCTGAAACTTTAGGATCCTTGGACATACTGGCCCGGGGATACTAAAGAGAGAAAAATTAAAACTAGTGCTTCAACAAGGCGCACAAACACTCAGACACCCGCACTAGTTAAGCTAACAAGTATAACCACAAAAAACTCACACACACACTCAATAACTACTACAAGGCTAAACACTACTCCTATAGGTACAACAAGGGTGGGGTTAGCCACTAATAAAGAGAACACGGGGAGGGGGTAGAAACTCTCTATCAGAAAACAAGTTTCTTTAGTGAGACAAACTACATCTAAGAAAAATACAAGGTAAAAATTAACTAGTAATACAAAAAAAAAATATTAATACGACCTGAGCCAGTAAAAGCGCAACCTCGTAGCTGAAGCGGCAAACGAGATCTGGGTATCTAGCGCCAAGCACTGTGGGATAAGCGGAGGCCTCAAGCCAGTAAATAGCTCTCGAGCTTTAGTAGATTGCAGAGTCGGAGCAGACTATCGGCTCCAAACCCAACCAGCAAGAATGAAGGCGAGATAGACAACTTAACATTATCAAGTTGAGATCTGGGGGAACCTTTCCCCTTTACTGAAATCAGTCTCTAATTAGCAACTCCTTTGTGGACTTGATGTATCTTCTCTTGCAAGTATATTTCCAATGGGCATCTGTGGTGGGTTACACTGGAGAAGACTCAGAAGACTGAGGGAATTCTGAATATGGACAATCTCAAGGCTCAGGGGAACTGGTTGTCCCAATATGATAGGAGGGGCTGAATCAGGGTCCAAGGCCTTTTGCTGGTGGATGGAAGGAGCAGAGAAAGTCAAGGAAGTCCACTCAAATGACATGGGGGCAGCTCTACAGAAACCAAAGGGGAATCAACACCACCCAGTATGAGCTGAAGCATCCAAACTAGGCTGGTCCTGGGAACCAAGCTAATTCTACTCAAAGACCAAAATCAAAGCTGCGCTATCTAGTGCCAAAGCTCCAACAACAAGGGAAGCCACTGATAATTTCAGAGTCCATCCCTATCCCCTGGAACCAGCATGGATGCTTCAGCTCAGAGATCAGAGATATTGCTGGAGTAGAAGCTAACCAAGACTTCAGATCTGACCAGGACAATCCCCGGGAGAAACTGATCCAAAGCCCCAGAGACCAAAAGGCACATTGGGGTAAGGAGCAATCACAGGCAAGAATGAAGGGCTAAAGCTCACAGGTCCAACAAGGGTTGAAGCCAGGAGAATTCCCGACTGAATTTGGATCCTAAAACTACCTCATCCTATCCACATCTGCTTCTGTCAGGCTTCTGGCAGACCAGACTGATCGGTCAGAAAAAGTAGTAAAGGGAGGTCTCGATCAATGCGATGGTTTCTACTACAAGTAGGGGGAGAGCAATCTAGGGAAGACTGGCTCCAAAGGAGGAGTTTGAGGCCCTATAACTATTGCATCCAAAAGAGGAGTCAGAGCCAAAACTTCAGACAGTTTTCGAGACAGAGCCAAAGAAGTCACCGACGAAGAGGAATGGTCAGGGGTATGCTTCTTAGACTCTCTGCCCCTCTTCCTGGGCATATCACCACTCTTTTGCCCTTTCTGTCAGATTAATTTTTAGCCAATGGGGAAGCCCCAGAAACACTACACATAGCTTTGGATGGTTTTTCCAGAGAGGCTGGTAGAAGCCCCTTTAACACAAGTTTATTGCACTGTTCAATGATGGCCCACTGGCTAAAGTGCAAATGCCAAAGTCTTCATCCACATAAGAAAAACTCAAACAGTATACACATTTCGGATAAGTATCTTAATAGAGACTCTTGTGGCCAAAGGCCATACATTCTTTTAAACCTTAATGGCTTCTCAGCCAAGTTAGGTAACAGGCACACTACTAAGCAGAAGCAACAAGTAAACAGCAATGACAGCAACATGCAATACAAGACACTACTCAAAAGGTAATTAAAACTACACTACCAAAGACTGGCGCCAAAATCTCGAGTAGTTTTTCTGGGGGGGGGGGGGGGTAAGGGAGCTAAGTAAGGAAAGCTTAATATCAAACCTGTCCAACAGACTATACAGAAATAAATATCAACTTTCTACAGCTTAGCTGAGGTGAGCCTGAGTGAAAGAATTAAGACTCATAGCTCTCAACCTTCCATCTACAAAATGAGGAGCCCTCACCATCATAATGTGGGACAAATGGGCAAAATGTGGAACACATACTAATGGCTTACTAATAACTTCAGCTAGGAAGGTCATAGGAAGGTTAAAATATGCTGGTTTTACTTATAAAGAAGATCCTTTAATGAATTAATATGATTAATTTCTATTTACCATGGATTTCACTTAAAAAAAATTCCTAACACTGAATGTGTGACATAGACTCTTTCAATGTGGAACTTTGAGGAACTTCGCGAACATGAACTTTAAGACCCGAAATGAGGTACATTCCTCGTAATGCGGTAAACTTGACAGGTATGAATTAAGTCTGTTCTCAGTGGGCGTCAAACGAAATTTGAGGTAATGGTGGTAGGAGAGGATTATGGGTAAGGGGAAGAACCTGAGCTATGGAGCCTAAAAGTCTAGAGTGGCTGAAGTCAGATCCATTGAGGAACGAACAGGGTAGACATCATCAGATCCAGTATTAGTACCCAAGAGTCTAAAACAATTTGCTGCCAAAAGAAAAGAGTGAGACAGAGTCTATTGGGCAGACAGATGTAGTAGCAACATGGGGGCAGAGGGATGCTGGTGTAGTCATTCAGTACGAATATTTTTTATTTATTTTTTTTGTGAAGGATCCCTTTTAATTGCTCTTCGCCTACCATCTCTTTTCAGTTACCAATTTGTCAGAAGATGGCAGGGACAAATTATTTTGTCTTTTAAAAAAGCAGCTGTTTTTAAGATTTATAATGTGGGCTGGAAAAATCTTAACTCCCTGAATTAAAATTTACCTCCGTCAAACTGAGAACCTGAGAATCAGCAAGGTCAAACAACCTTTGTTTAGTTTTTAAAATATCAAGACTTCACTTCATCAGAAAACTTGAGTACGTGCCCAGGCATTTCAAGGCAGGAGCAGCAGACATGACTCCTAGGTGCAGTATCTGCACTATCATTTACCTTCTTCAAAGCATGTTTTGACAGCTGAGACATGTTAGAAATTATAAAATTCAGACAGGAAATACCCTCTGAAAGAAGTGTGGTAAAATAATCTCAAGCTATGAGCATCTGGCAGAATAAACTGTTAGAAATAAATTATCTTATCAAATCTGCTTAATACTGTACCTTCTTGTCAGCAGGGGAAGGGTGACAGTATTAGTGTTACTGTAGACATAATTTAGCACATCATGCCAGGGCTGACATAACAGGAGAAAGCATATTATCTTTTAGGCAGATGATTTACTTGTTCCCACAAAAACACAATTCATACTGGAACGAGTCTTAGAAAAAAGCTTCTAATGAAGCAGGAGAGCACAAGCATTGCTCCAAATTTGAGTCAAGGACTTGACAATCAGACAAAAAAGCCCTTTCTCTATCCATGTCGCAATCTTCTGACAATTTCCTCAACAATATACAGACCTACACTTAATCTTCTGGTATGGATTTCCATTCTCCAGGAAAGAAAGCCTGCAATAAACTCCTGTCCAGGCTAAAAAAAAAATGTCTTTGCATGAGCATTGTCTAACTTTTTTTTTCCTCCCTAAGTATATCTCTGAAAGGATCCCCACAGAAATAGCACTCCATCCTGGGCAAAACTTTGTTTTGCCTGGTCCCTCTAAGAACAGCCTCCCAGAATAACTCCCAGACCCAAAGTTGATGGCTTTCCCATGCACCTGAACAGCTGCAAAGGAAGTGGTTAACCCTGGTACACTCAAGCTACTGCATGTGACGAACGCAAAAAGCAATGACTGGCAAACTAGCATCTAGGTCCACGGAAGTTGGTATTCCATTGTATCTGGCATTCATCCGACCTATCATAACAGTATTAATGCCCCCTTTGGTATGTACTTCACCATGCAAATCCAACACCTCTAATTTCCTCAGAAGTTCCTCACAAAAAGAATACAGGGCATGATTCACAAGTATTGCACAGACCATCTCAAGGCCCTTTCGCTGTATTCTGTCTCCTACAGGCTGTTGAGGAGAGATCTATACCTGGCATACAAAGCATTGTCAGACGATATTCTGATGGACCTCCTGCATATCTGAAAAAGCACCAGAATTACCCATTCTAAAGAATTAAACCTAGACTGTGATATAAATAGGACTTGCTGGAGAGGCAGGTTTGCATCCCAGACATACCTTTCAACTTTACAGAATTTCGTGGAATGTCCAGATTTTTGCCTCAAATATTTGGTCTGTTCCTCATAAAATCCTTGGTTTTCTGGCAAATCACGGTGGATTGAAGTCACTAAAATAATGACCAAATGACATTTGCGTTTCAGACTTCAAATCCTTCAGGAAATGCACACCAACACAAATCCCGTTATTCTAGCAGCTAAGTTTATAAGAGCAATGTTTAAAAAGTATCCTTATTTTTAGGCATCTGTCCCCCCATTATTTTAGGCTTTGTCCAGATTTCTTGCTTTAAGAGGTTAAAAGGTACGAATTCCCAGAGACGACTACTTCACTGGAACAGGCTCCCCATCCATGTAAAGCAGAGTTCCTCCCTAACCCAATTCAAGTGCAACTTGGACAACCATATGGGGAACAGGAAATTCATACTTGGTTTGGCATCTATGTCTCTAATGGACACGGGCAGCCTGTAAATGATTCAACTGACAAGGCCCCTGCTTATAAATGTTTAATCTCTCTCTCAAGCCCCCTATTTACACTTATCAAGGGTACCAGAGCTTGTCAGAGATTTGGAATGCATGGCTAGGCTTAAAAAGATCCTTGTGGTTGTTAGCCTAGTAAATAACTATGAAAAAAGCAATAGTTACTGCAGAGCCTCCCACCAGCAGCAGATATACTGTGAGCTCAAAGTGTAAGCAAGGGTTTCTATTTTTTCCCCCTTTTAGGTACAGTGAGAGAGGAAACATCAGTACATGTGTAAGAATCTATGCTGTAGCTAAGAAAGAAGCCCGGTTGCTAATGAGATCTGCTGCGAAGAGTATGCCAGAAAGTAAAGTTGTCAGGCAAGTGTTCACAAGCCTCACATGTGTACTTTCCCACACAGACCCTCAAAATTCAGACGTAAAAGTAGTATACCAAAACCGGTCAGACCTCAAAGTCCACTGTAAGAAAGCAAGAAATTAAGATATGGTGTCAAGAAGTATACACAAGCACCAAACATAAAACATATTTTAGCCCCAAGAGACATTTCCAGACGCTTCACACCTTCAAATAAAATGTCTCAAAGCAGTAAAAATAAAGATAAGTTGTTGCCAAGTATACACAAGCACCAAAACAAACACTTCCAACTCTTTAAATGCTTACACTTCAATTAAAATGTCTGAAAAGCAGTACAATTCACTAGTGCTCAGTAATATGCCCCGTTCTAAAAACAGTTTGACAAGAGAAATTGCTGGTATTCAGAAAATATCAAAATAAAAAAAAAAAAAAAAAAAAAAAAAAAAAAAAAGACTTTTTGTGGAAGGGTTTCTATATGAGGATGGATCTGCTAGAAATGAAGCCTGTAGTCAACTACTGCTCATATGAAGCCTCAGAGCTGCTTTCTCTTGAGGCAGGGAGGAAGTACTGAAGTTTACACTGCCTGATTTCCCTCCAAGGGACTAGCCAATCAGCAGTCAGAGTGCAGGTGTGGGAGATGGCCAAAAGTTAATACTGGCTGCTTGTTGTATCCTGGGCAGGATGCAATCCAAGTTGCCAAAGATATATATATATATATATATATATATATATATATATATATATATATATATATATATATATATATATATACACGGATTCACTATACAATCTCGAAATACTGAAATATCGAATTTCAGTATTTCTAGACTGAATAGTTGAACATCCACATACCCGAACACACAAAACCGCAAATAGCATAATCGCGAACATACATACACACACCTAACTACACTAAAACAAACACACAAAAACACAACATAACATACACACACCTACCCTACCTATAAGCAGCCCCCCACACCCCCCCTACTTATATATACTAACTCTGAGGTCGCACTAAACACAAAACACACCACTACACACACTAACATCCCTATCTAATACCCTTAAAGACCACTTACCTAAAACCCTAGATAAATCCACAAACTGCACCGCACGTCACGAATGCGACACAATGATAGCAGATTGGGCATTTCTGTAATCGACATACTGCAGTTTCACATAACTGCACTTTCGTGCATTCCGTCTCGACATACTGAAATTCGTCATTTCAGTACTTTGAGATTCTCTAGTGTTTCCGTATATATATATATATATATATATATATATATATATATATATATATATATATAGATACACACACAAATATATACATATATATATATATATATATATATATATATATATATATATATATAAATTACACTTTTATGTAATGCATTTGATGACTTAGGAAAGTGAATGATTTAGGGGTTACATAGCAATATTCTGACACTTTGCAAGATATTTTAATTTTTATACACAACGCCTTGGCTAGAAGCTATGTGAAAGCATTACCAGTCGTAATTTTGGGTGCTTCAGACAAGGACTACAAATAGGTACATTAAGAGTATTAAAGTTCAAAGCAAATTGTTTAAATCAGTGGAAAAATGTAATGCAATATCTAGCTATGGCTGACCACACCCCAGAATTATAAGATTTGTTTTTCAACCAAGCTATTATGACTATTTGAGACCAAGTATTTTTTTTTTTTATTTTTGGCTAAATTTAAGATCTAAACAGGTAAACCAAGATAGGCATTTGCTCTGCTACAACAAAGCATGTATGTTTATTATGCTTTCCAGGTGATTCTAGGTTTGACTCACGGCTATCACTTGCTAATCTGACATGTATAGAATTTGGTATCCTGTAGTACGTATTTCAATTCAAATGTATGGAAACCTACATTCTTACAAATCTTATTATTGCTGTGGTTTTCATTCTTACAAATGGTTATCCAACATGCATTAGTAATTCATGGTACATTTTCCAATAGGTCGAAGCATCATTACTTCTATGATTACAGCCAGATTACTTTCTACACATGCGTGGATATGAATTCAAAGTCAAGTTAATTTTCTGAACTTACAAAGGACTACAAATTACTACATTTTGAGAGGCAAATTTACATTACATTCAGATTTTTCTAGAGTTCATGAATGTATTAGAAACTGAAATCTTCTTGTGGGACTATGAGATAAAAATTTAAATTACATGAGGATAAAGCTGGAGAAAATGAAGAAAACACACAAGAATAACAATGGATGCACGCATATAGCTTAGGAAACTGAAACGTGTAATACTCAAATAGTTTAGGCATAGATTTGGCCTAGCTGGGTACAGATTTGTTTCCAATAGATTTAATGCCGCATACATTATGAGATCCAATACATAAATAACTTTTGGTCTAAACGTTAGTGGAGTTGTAGAGTTCCTTTTCCATCATTAACAGATCCTGAAACAGGTAGTAGTAATGCTATATAATAGAGAGAGGTGTGGCAGAAGGGCTAGATTTAGGCTGGTTGGACCTATGTGGCTCAATAGGGCCCCACACAAGGGCTATGACAGTAATTACTCCTTAAGGGACTCAGATTTGCCTGAAAGACACTATAGTACAGAAAAAAGGTATTTTTCTTCTGTTAATCTTGTTCCCTACTTGTTACAAGTCTTGTTAGTAGACTACACATTTCCCAATATGCACTGGACTAGTCCAGTACTATTAATTGAAGCTTCACACCTCTTGTATGGCTTACAGAGTTAGATGATTATGGCCAACTAGTGGTTGGTGGCTGCTGTTGAATTCTCAACAGGGTTTTCAACCCCAAACTGGCTGCACTACCTGTACAAGCTACAACGGTTGAGTTTAAAAGTGCTGTTTGACTGCATTTATTTTCAGATTTTTCTGCATGTAAGGTTTGGATAGGTCTATTACATTTTGGCTTTAGTCACTTCAAATTTTGTTTTACTGTAAATTTTTTTTTTTCTTGAAGTCATAAAGTTGTTGGCTAGGGTCAGTAAGGAAACCTTCCTTTTACATTCATTGACTGAACAGGAATTAGATCAAACTAATTAATGGGAGATGCTGAGAAACATGTTTTCTTACTAAAGTTAGTCACCTACATTCCTCTGGCTACAAGAGTTCAGAATTTAAAACTGCTGTCTGACTGCACTGATACTTAAATTTTTCCCTACGTACTCTATTCTAGTTGTGCTTTTAAACTTTGAATATTGCTGTGTGCTAAAAGTGTGTGTTAACTTGAATTATACAATGACCCCCAATTAAATATTCAAAAACGTGCACGCTGATTGGTCAGCGTGCACGTTGTAAATCAGAGTTATAGTAATGGAAAAAAGGTCCGGTCGCCCGGACTTTTTCCTTTACTATAACAATTTTTTTTACAGCAACAGAGAACGCAAGATCATTTTTCTTGCTCGGAGACCTTAGTCTTCTACTATCACTCACAATAGTGAGAATTGTGAATTGCTGCATGATACAAGACTCATTTACTACATTTCTATTGTTACTTTTTACCTAGTCTGGGAACCTTAGTCTTACAGTATCACTCACAATAGTGAGAGAATTGTGAACTGCCACAGGATCCGACCCTTGTATATACACTTAATACTGCATTTTTACTGTTTGCTGATTGGATTCATCGCAAACACTTCTCCTATAACCAGGCATGGCCTTAGGTCAACTGGTGCCCTAGGCAAAAGGGCTCCAAGGTGCCCCCCACCAGACTACCTGGTGCCCCCCATCCTGGACTATGTACACCAAATAAAAACTGGAAAAGAGCCCCTACCAGAGTGGCGCCCTAGGAGGCCGCCTAGTTGGCCTATGTCTAAGGCCGGCTATGCCTATAACCTGTGCTGAGCTGTGCAGCAGTAGTTTGCAGTGTCCTGCACAGATGCAGGCACCTGAAGTTGTCATTTTCAATCCAAAAGTGTTTTAATTAATCCTGAACAACTTCCACCAGCACAAGAATCTCAAATCCCAACTGCACTGCCCCTTAGACCACAAGAAAAAAAAGAGGACCCACACCCATGGATGTGCGCTTTTCTTCTGTCGCTGTAGCCATTCTGGTGAAAAAGGGCATCCTGAGCCAATACAGAAATCATCTCCTGTTTACTGACAACCATTTTCTTAAGCAGACTGACAGTACGCAAGAGATGTAATTAGACCGTCTTTGGATGCAAAACTCTCCCATACAGACACTGATATCTCCATACGGGTTGCCAGTAAGACACGCACTACACTTTCCATGGATCAGACACAAACTCACACATGCTGAGGCTCTTAAATGTAATCTAACCCAACTTCAAAGCCCTCTCATATGCTGCCCTCAGCAGCCACCCATACACTCTACAAAGAACACTCCCCAGGAGACAATCACATCTCAAACTCTAAGCCCTTAAGGCAAACTGCCACACAACCAAATATATTGGTCATTGTGTTAATGACCAGAGATGTACATCCCTTGATTATATGATGAGAGACATGACAGAGCTTTTAGAATGCATGACCCAGGCAAATACGAACCAAGCACTGAGCACCTTTCTTCCCTCTCCATGGAAGGTACCACAATATAATTAAATGATCACCAACAATCTGCTTAGTTACTGGTGTCATTTTAAGGGGGTCCAATATTTGTCAGCTTGGGTCGACACCATTGACAGACCATGCTGCTTTGCAGGAATGGTCTTCACCTGTCTCCATTAGGCTTTTAGATATTGGCCAAAACATTAATGGTTAGAGTGCCTTTTTAGGCAATGCCAATCTGCCAAATCTTCCAACACAGTGAATTCTACCCAAGATAAATTAAAGGTGTTACTGGTCAGTGCTAGAATTCTCAACAGGAAGCTCCACTCTCTTAAAGAGCTTCGCACCCTGGAGTGAGGACATTTATGCGGTTAATGAAACACAGTTTAAAGCCAAGGAAGGCACCCCAGCAGCACAAAGCTATGCCTCCACACATTTAAACCAGCTACTACACAAAAAGAGACAAGAATTGGATGTGTATCAAACTACATAAAAAGTAAGCAGACCTCAACTCAATGTGGCAAGCTTAAACTACTTAATGTCCAACTGACCTTAATGTCCAGTACCATATCCTTGCTAGCTGTATGTTCATGTCTATGACCCAGGATAACCATACCACGTACTTGAATTTACTGGAGTCACTTACAATTCAGCCCAATAGCATATTCATGGGTGGATTCAACTAACCCACAACAAAGAGGGGCTATGCCCCCCCACAAAAAAAATCCCTCAGTCTCAACAAGCAGCTCAGGGGACTATTCAAGTCCCTCAAAGATAAAAATAGACTTCCGGGCTAAGGATACCCATAAGGCAATTTTCAGTTATGTATGCAACCTTAAAGGACAACCAACAGTGTGCTGAACTAATAGTAAATGGAACTTCTTACACCAAAACCAGGGGATATAACAAATTTACTGGCCAATAAATTTAGCACCAAGTCCATCCTCATCACCCCCTAGTCCCCTCCCAGGAAATCCGCTATCATTTTTCCCTCCAGCTAATCACTAAAGAACAGGTCTTCCCCCTACAATCTTCAGAGCTAAAAACACTGCATCAATGGATCCTGATAATGTTTCAAGCTATTTAGGAGGCATTCTGGGATATTATCTGTCAAGACCCATTACAATCTCGATTCAACATTCTCCAGATAGGCTTTGGCCCTAGGAAATGAGGGACTGCAATGCCCATCCCTTTACAAAAAGGGTGGACCATCAACAGACTCATGGAACTACAGACCCGTAAGTTTGACTAGTCTTATACGCAAGGCCATGGTAAGAATTATCGCATACCTGACAAAGGCATAGGAAATCTTCAAACAATGGAACCATCCCAGTACTGTTTCATTAAGGGCAGGTCAAGCCTAATAAACCTGGTGGACTTGAAGAAAAGTCACTGGAGCAAAACATTACATACTGCCTACCTTGACCTGGCAAAAGCATTTGTCAGTGCTTCACTTGAGTATTAGAGAAAAACTGAAATGTAGGCAAAAGTCCTTATATCACCTCATGGACAGCCAAAAGGATCACAGATAGGACACTAAGTTAGGGTGGGGGAATCTACCTCCACCACGAGACCTGTTATTAGTGGAGTCCCACAGGGCTCAGTACTGGGACCTCTCCCATTTGGAATATACTTCTCCAAAGTAAAGGAAAATGTTAAAGACTTCTGATTAATCAAATATGTTGACAACTGAAAGCTGGGTGCCATCACTAAATCCTCCAAAGATGTACATACCCTCCCCGAGGGTCTGACAGAAATAACTGGTGTCAGAACCATGGCCTAAAACTCAATGCAAAAAATGCATAATTATGCCCTTTGGGAAGATGACTACACCTGCAAATTACATCCTTGATGGGAGTAGACCCAGCAGTAACAGATTTAGGACCTCAGGTTGAGTAACCTGAACTCTGATCATGTGTCCATGGTAGTAAGAAAATCCGTCTACATGGTGCAACTTATAAGGAAACGGAATCCAGATCTTAGGAGATCATAATCCCACTGTACTCAGCCCACATTAGACCAACAATGTACGATGCAACCCTTCTGCATGTACCTGACCCAAGCATCTACAATAGCTGGAGTGGCCGCAGAGGTTCCTCACTAAAAGAATACTGGATGTAAATATGTCCTGTGTAAACCATCTCAAAGCCCTGTCCCTGTACTCTGTCTCCTACAGACTATTGAGGGGTGATCTATACCTAACCTACAACGTATTCTCAGATCCAACCCTGAAGGATCGGCTACACATTCACAAAACTAACAGCACTAGACTTACCTTACCTGAGGACCTAAACCTAGTGCATGACAAACATGTTGGAAGGACAGGTATGTCTCAGAGATAACCCATTCTCTGGAACAGACTCTCCATTCAAGTGAAACAGAGGTCTTCCATAAGCCATTCAAACAGTCTGGACAAATTTATGGGAAATCACAAATTCACCCCTGGCTTGTCACGTATTTATGGACAGGGGCAGTCTGTAGATGCCACAAGACACGTATATACCAAATCCATTCTAGCCTATGGGCATCGATAATTAGGAAAATTGAGGCATGAATGGACAAGCTGAAAAAGGCTCTAGGGCCATTAGCCTAGTCTCTCTATCCATCCACAACCCTTTTGGGGTCTGGGGGGGGGGGTCGCTTCACAGTGAATCTAAAGCCAAGGTTAATACCCCTGGGTGGTTAGCCCTGCTGCGGTAGTTCTTCCACACCACACACAGACTTACAACCACCTATGGCCAAATTGAGTGTCCAATCCACCTACTGCATGTCTTTGGAATGTGGGAGAAAATTGGAGCACCCGAAGGAAACACACGAACACTGGGAGGACATGCAAACTCCACACTGAAGGCACCTTAGCAGAAAATCGAACCGAGGAACCTCTTGCTGTGAGGTGACAACACTAACTGCTGCACCAGTGTCTCCCAACCTTCTATAATCCTATGACTAACCATCTGCTTATTTTTTTGTCCCTATCTCAGAAAATAAAATCAGGCTTAAGGTGAAGATTGATACAGAGGTACGGTTTTCTTTTGCTTCTCTTTCTGATACAGGGTTTGAGTGGTTGCTGTTGAACACAATTACAATAAATAATTGTGGAAGAGTCAGTCTCAGTGTGAAAATATACACTAGTATAAAAATGATACTGTGATTTGTGGTAACATCTGATTACTATGACGCATGATACAATCTCATCAAGTCTACAGGATGGCAAAGAAATGCTTGCTGCAGTTACAAATAGACTAAATAATCCAAGGGAAGTAAAACACGAGTTGGAGGGGGGCAAGGTGGAAATAAAAATGGTTCACTTGGCTGAAAGTGGGAAAAAAGTATCACATACAAGAGCAAGCAGAAAAGTAAAACTTGAAAATGGGTAGACTGGATTGGGGAGGGTATTTTCTAGAAAGCTGAACAAACTGAGGATTTTTGCAGGTTCCCCCTACATCCGTGTCCTTGAGACATTCAGATTTCCTCCCAACTGCCAAAACCATGATACTTGGTGACTACTCAATTATCTATGCAAGTAATCCTTTCTGTTGCATTTCTGACCTGGGATATGGCTGAGAAATAACTGCATCTATTACTCCACTAAATGGGTTAAATAAAGAAAAATAAACTTACAGAAACAATCATAAAATGGGGTGGTATGTGAACAATACATTTTCTAAAGAAGTGGGCTGTCATTTTTACTATCATTGCTCAACTACAACAAATTCAATAGTTTTATGTTGTTTGTGGAAACAAGCTGGAAAAAGGTACGAGAATTAAAGAACTTCAATCATTTAGAACAAGCACAAGAGATTACAAACAAAGAAAGAAAGGTCCAATATGAGAAGAATGCGCATAATGAAAGTTAGACATTTTTCATGCTGTTTCTGGACTTCCTGTCATCCCTCAACAATTAAACACAGCCCCACTGACTTAATGCCCATTCTTCCTGTAATTCCAGTACATTTAGCATAGCAGGCAAGACACGGGGACTGTGAAAAGTCAAAAAAGATTTCATTAAATTCA
>NC_056744.1:859654490-859671990 GCF_019279795.1 Protopterus annectens
TTTATTCAAACTTCATGATTGTTTTAATGATTGCGCAATATGTGAAGCTTTTCTCCCTGGACCTCCAATGAAAAGAGGTTCATGCATAATCCATTCAGAATATCCCAGTAAACAAAGACAAAATAAAATAAAAATAACATTATTGTATATGGCTGCATCCATACCAAATCAGTCCTGCAAAGCCAGAATAATAAACAAACAGCAATAGGCAGTTAGCAATTTTCTTCTGCAGAGGGCACTAGCAATTCTAGCTACTTTGTCTGTGTACATCTCAGATGCCCAACTCAAGATAAAAAAATAAATAAATAAAATAAGAATCACACATTAATATATCCAATTAGCTGTTGGCCTCTTAGTGCAAGAGTCAAGGACAAAGGCGGATAATTCTGAAACAACTTTAAATATTACTTACACTTATAATGCTGTTTGAATAACATGCTTTGTATTACCATGCATTTTACAAATAATATGCAGTTTGAAACTCTATCTCTAATCTGTCATCATTTAGTGGTGGCAACCTTCAACAATTTACCAGAAAAAAATAGAACTTTTATCAGGAACAGATAAAAGTTGTGGAAAACCCTAAGATGTGTTGTATGAATACATGGATGGCTACCTGCAGGTTTAAAATACCTGCCACAAACCAGACTGCTCTGTTGTAGAGACCTCAACAACTGCATTTTCTTGCAGGCAGTGCTGCCTACAGACTCCCAACACTGCTTTGTAGTGTCAATGTGGCCTTTATCCTCCAACTTTCAAAGTACCTGGGCTTTCTGCTTGGTCATAGTCATCATAATCTAGATAATGAATCACAGAACCTTTGAGGTAATGAATCCCAGAACGTTTGGACTTCAAAGGCTTTGTGATCCATTGTCAAGATTGCATTGGTTGGGGCTTGAAGAAAGCTTAGAAGCTAAGCAGTGTAGGACATTTTCCTTACAGGGCACTGCTCTTCCCTCAAAAGGGGCACTTTTACTTGATGAGGAGGGGTTGAAAAAGCATCCCTGACCAAGTGGTTGTAGAGTTGCAAAGTTGTACCATATCTTCAGATGGTCCTATCTGACCTTCAGTACTACAGATTTTTGTATTCCATGTTTGAATTTATTATTTCCCGTATAGCCATGTAATCTGCTTTAAAACATAGTTAATATGTTTAATTGTTTGACTTTTAATGGTAACGTATTTCATAGACTTGGTATTTGTTGTGTTACATATCTATCTCTTCTTCAAATTTTATGTTTCATTTTATAAGTCAGCTTCCTTTCTCTTACACATTGTAATCATATGACCTAATCCAATTCCAACTGAGCTGTTAAATCATTGTCAGTTATTGCTTTGAAGGCCAGATGCAATTTCCCTCTAACCAGTCTGTAGAGAGTATATAAACCTAGGTATTTAATATTATAGTGTATGGCACAGATGTAATTGTTATTCGTTTAGTATAATACCTTTGCATAATCTTAGGTTTTCCTATTTCAGTCATTGTTAAACAGCAGAAGTTCAAATTGTATTCAGGAATTGGTCTTACAGTGAAGACGAATGCATCCTTCATTACTTTATGATCTCTTGTTTCAAGTGTATTCAGCATCAGAGCTACCTGTATTAGTGCTATAACTTTAATCTTAAGAATGTGATGTTTAAGATTCAGAATACTCTACCATCAATTGTCTCAAAAATCCTTCATATTGTCTACTCGTTCCAATTTAATGCAATCTATTTTAATTTCATATTCCATGTTATTTCCAAAATATTACCATACATTTATTATAATTAAATTATAATAAATATCTATCCTTGTGGCCCATTTGTCTATCCTAGATAAGTAGCAATTAAGCATACATATATACATCCTCAGTGTTGTTAATTTATGCTCACATCTTATAGTTGTTCCCATATTTTATAAGCCTATATCTCTGAGACAGAGGCACCTCTAAAAATCTAGGTCCAAGCACAGAATCCCAAGGGGACTCCCCATGGCAATTTTAAGGCTGGAGTATGTACCCTGTAGCCTGACTCTCTGTTGCCTTTTATTTTTCCAGTTAGATATCCATTTTTGTTATGTGTGTGTTTACTCCTAGTCTTAAAAAGGCATCTTGATAGATAATCATGACTTAGTCAAAATCTTTTAAACATCCAATTACACAATTGTACCAGTTTTCGTTGTTCCCTTAAGCCTGATAAGTTATCATAGATCTGTATTTGAATGTCAAGACAGATTTTCTTTCATAAATCCATGTTGGTTATTATCTACATTATTCCCACAAATGTTACTCGTTATAAGCATCTTACCATGCATTTGTAGACAATGGATGTAAAACTTATGGGTCTATAATTTAATTTGTCAGCTTTATCACCACTTTCTGTATGGGTATGATATGTGAGATGTTCCAGTCCTCTGGAACAAATCCAGTTTTTAATATACTGTTAAACACTCCAGTCAAAGAGTCTGTTAAGGTTTTAGCCTGTATACTAATGAATTTACATGACAGCTCATGAAAGCCTGTTTTTTTTAGGAAGAAACATCTTTATTAAATTATCATGTATGGCATAGGCCATGTTACATATATATAAATGACAATAAACCATAGCGACAGAATCTCAGTTGCAAACATTATACATTCCAAATCGTGTGACACAGCTGTAGCTGAAAACATTATATATCACTTTTAACATATCCAGTTATCGATAGTCAACCATTACATAGCTCGTTCAAATCCTACCTTCTTTTAAAACTTGTTCCTCCTCTGCATGTATTGATCCCACATTTCCTATTTTTCCTATGTAATTTACTCCTACCCTTTTCTAAAGATCCAGTAGTTTTAACTCTGTTACTATCTTCACTACTTTTAGTAAAGTTGGTTTAGACTTTGATTTTCATTTTCTAGTAACTGCGTTTTTACCTGCCATCATAATTAGATTCAGCAAGGCCCTACAATGTCTAGACAATTCCAAGTTTTTATCTTAGCTCAAAAAAATAATTTCCCTAGTCACTCCAACTTGCTCACCCAGCACCTACAATAGAGCAGTCTACAGGGAATATTTAAAGTCTTCCAACTCATTACACTCCCAGAAAATATCTTCCCAGTTACTTCTGCCCCATTACACCTCCAACATTTGCTGTCTACTTGAGGAAAAATTCTTTGAAGTCTGCTTGGAGTATAAAAATAGCTATGTAAGCACTTCCAGGCAAAGATCCAAAATCCTCTAGATTTTGTTGCATATTTGGTAGACTTACATATATTCACCCATTGTTTCTTTGTGAATAGCTTATCTAATCTCTCTTCCCAGTCCTTCCTAACCTCCTCTGATTGATTCTTACAGTTATCATGCAATATTTTATGTGGTCTACTAATTATTCCTTTCTTAATGGCAACTTCTGTTCTAGATTTTACTAAAATCTCTACCAGTGCTATTCTTTCATTTAGGACCCCATATTTCTTTCTCTTTGCCTATACTCTGATATCAATCCTTGATATGGAAGGTGATCTTTAGCCTGCAATCCAAATAAGTTATTGGCATCTTCCCATTCTATTGCATTTACCTCTCTAGTTATTTATTCCCAGTACCTTGGTTCCTTTGCCAGTTTTCTCCAAAACATTCCTGCTCCCTCTTGCCTATTGTCTGTATCCCTAACTGCAGTAATTCCTACCAGCAGAATCTCCTTTCTTCCACTGCCATGTTGGCTTAGCTCTTAGAAGACCTTCTGCTACTTTATGAATATAAAATTCTGTATGATTATTGTTGTTCTCCTTAAAATTCTGCATCCAATATCCTAGTCTCTCCATGTTACTTGAGCTTCCTCTCTGTTTGATCATCATCTCTTTCCACTTTGAATTATAGTTTTCTACTTGTGATATGTATAGGAGCCTTAGCTGTGTTGCTCTGAAATACCCCTTCAACTTGGGTAATCACAATCCACCCTGTTCTACTGGAAGAATAAGCTTATCCAACTTGACTCTTGCCACCTTCCCATCCCAGATAAAATCATTCAGCTCTTTATTAATTGCTATCCACAACTTCTCTTCTAGTTGATAAAAATATGCCTGACCAGTGTATAAGACTAAAGGGACTAAAAACATTTTAACTGCTTGTATCTTGCTATCAATATCCATATAACAGAGCTTCCAGTTTCTCAGTTTTTATATTATCTTTTGTTTAGTCTCATCCCACATATCCTTAGCTGCCACACCAGTATCATTTTTAATGCATACTCTTAAATATTTCATTTTATCATGTCCCCATAAATATGGATATTGCTGAACCAGTTCATACATGTAGGTACATAATTTACCGCTATTGCTTTTGTTTTTGCTTCATTAATTTTGTATCCCGAAAAGGTTTGAAACTGTCTCAGTATGTTCCACAACACTGTACTGTCTCTTTCTGGTTTTGTCAGGTATAAAATAATGTCATCTGGAAACAGATCCAGCTTTTCTTGACTACCATACCAATTATATCCTTGAATTCTGAGTCCCCTATTTTCTTTGACAATGGTTCTAAATATAATGCAAATAAAGGGGAGATAGGACACCCCTGCCTGGTTCCTCGTTCAAGCAGAATTTCACCTCCAATCCTTCATATATCCTCCTCATCAACCTTATAATTTTTTCGGGGAATGCAAATGCTTCCATTGCTCTGCTCAAAAAAATCCCAGCTTAGTCTGTTAAATGCTTTCCTGCATCAAGACCCACCAGCAACAGTGGTATTTTTTTATATTCTACTTCCCTCTGGATCATCAGTGTTTTGTTTATGTTATCAAACAATTGCTCCCCCTCCACAAATCCACATTGATCCATATCTATCAATTTTGGCTTCACTTTTGCCAATATATATATATATATATATATATATATATATATATATATATATATCATGATTTGGAGCTCATCAAATCCTATTGAACTTTTCTTAACTTTTTCTAATAATATCTCTTTCTGATATCATGGGACACAGTTCCCAGGGGTTACATTTAATGGGGGTTGTTCCATCAGATTTCATATTACAAATATTTATCACTGAAAAATTAGTAATGAAGGTTTCTGTCATTTTCTTTTTTTGCAAAATAAGGCCACATTTATATTTATGAGGCTCTAGTTTATCCATTAGTTTATTTTTAACATTCATATATTTAAAAATTGCTTCTTATTATCTGGTAAATTTAATAAAGAAAAAATCAAATAATTAATTTTGTTTACCTTTAAGCCAGATTTCAACCTTTTAGTAATAATGTTTAATTTTATTTTATTTATTCTGTACAGAGTGTGTAAATGTTTTTATTCCTTAATAATTTCATCAAAGATGTTGTCCACCATCGCAATGACTTCCCATTGTTTCCTCCATTTGTTTGCTAAATGATCACTTTGTTGAGTTCTGCTTGACAGATTTTTTTTAAACTTATCCCAACCACAGTCCTTTATTGCTCATAAGTGTGCTCTATCACAGTTTCTTAACTAAATGCACAATTAATTGCTTTTGTATGTAGCAGTTTAAGGTTGAACCACACAAATGCATAAGGCATATTTGTTTGAGTGTTAACTGCTTTAAAGATATACTTTCATGATTGAATCTTCCCACTGGGTACTAGCTATTTGATTTTTTTTTATTATATCATCTTTATTGGTTAATACAAAATAAAGTATATTTGGATGTCTTGTAGTAACAATTACCTTTTGACTAAAATTATACGCACTCAGTATGTCCAGAAAATTTGAATCCACATTTATGTAGTTATTTATTTATTTGTTTACATTTGATTACTGGGGGAAGTCTGACTGGGTAGTAGTACATTTTCAGTGGAGGCCCTGGGAGAAAAGCTCCTAATTACTACAAAACCTTTTTAAAAACAATAATTTTACGGTCTTTAAAAATAATACACAAACAAGTACAGTTTAAATAATTATACCAAATCAGACATAATATGAAAGCATTGGTTAAGAATAGATACAAGTTATATTCCTATAATTTAATAGTTAAACAACATTTAGCCAGTTTATAGAGAAATTAAGTACATTTAAGTACTAAGTTTATATTTTTCCATTTGATCTTAAGATAGTTCACATTACCTAGAATAATGGCTGGACTTTTATGATTATAACTTCCTAGATTTTTCAGAAATGTCTCATGCTGTGATACCTTAACTTTAGGTCTACTGTTCAATGAAAGGTTTCTACAATCACCTTCTGCTAGCACATTTTTTAAAATGATAAATCACAATTAAATCTTCACCACTCATATTTTCCAAAGTGTTTATGACAGTTGAATGAATCAATACAGTAATTCTACCTGCTTTTCTTTCTGATCTTTTCAAACTGAATTTAGTGAAACCATCAAACAGTAAGTGTTCAGTGTCCTATGCCTCAGTTATTACTATTATCTGTAAGTCAAGTTGTTGTATATATAATTCTACATCTTCTTTTTTTTACTCATACCATGTACATTAGTGTAATGACATCTTATCATATTGTTTTGATTCTCAATTCTCAACACACCTCTGCGTTGACCATTAAAAAGGTCCAAACTACTTTTGAATAACTTTGTTATATGTTGATTTTCTTTGTTGCTTTAGTGAAGTACATCACTAGAAATTATCTCATAGTCTAAAATAACCTCTTCCCAGAGTGTGTGCCCCTAAAAATTCTTCATGAGACCTTGCCTTCTTAACCATCTGTTAAAAAGCTTAGCCTTAGTTAATGCATGGTCCATTAATACAATGGAAAGAGGAATATCACAAAAAGTAATTTCTACTTTTTTATCTCTTTGCCGAGTTAAAATTCTTATAGTAGTTTCCTTCAGGTGTTGTAAGGGTACAGTATATAAATTGTTAGCCCTCACCATGATTAAGATACATGTATAGTGATTTTATCTCTTATTAGTCTGGTATACATATCTAGTAATTCTTTCAGTCTAACTCTAAGCAAGCAAATACTCTATAATGGTAATATAACACATATTGTATAATGGTGTGGTGCTAGTGTCACAGATGTAATGTAACAAATACTGTATAACGGTGTTGTGCTAGTATCACAAATGTAATATAACACATTCTGTATAATGGTGTGGTGCTAGTGTCACAGATGTAATATAACAAATACTGTATACTGGTGTGGTGCTAGTGTCACAGATGTAATATAATACATATTGTATAACAGTGTGGCGCTAGTGTCACAGATGTAATATAACACATGTATAACAGTGTGGTGCTAGTGTCACAGATGTAATGTAACAAATACTGTATAACGGTGTAGTGCTAGTATCACAGATGTTATATAACACATGTTGTATAACAGTGTGGTGCTAGTGTCACAGATGTAATGTAACAAATACTGTATAACAGTGTGGTGCTAGTATCACAAATGTAATATAACAAATATTGTGTAATGGTATGGTATCACAGATGTATCTTTCAATAGTTAGCTGATAAGTTAAGTACAGCAACAGTAGTAGCAAAGCCCACAATATCAGCTTGTTTATTTATTTAATTATTTAGTTAGACATTTTTAACTCAGTAGATGAGTTGGTCCAGTATCCCTTTTTTATCCAAAACATGGGACATAGGAATGAGGCAAGTATCCAATGTTTTAAACAGAGTAAAGTAACAAGTGATTAAATAAACAGAGTTAAACAACAGACATCATGCTATCTACATGGATGATTCTGTACATGTGAAATTGTTTATGCATTTACAGTTACACAATAGTTATACAACATTAAATATTGTATATTTAAATGATGCCTTACACAGGAGCGGCCTTAGGTCAACTGGTGCCCTAGGCAAAAGAGCTCCACAGTGCCCCCTATCACACCATCTGGTGCCCCCATCCTGGTCTACTTACACCAAATAAATACTGGAAAAGTGCCCCTGCCACACCGGCGCCCTAGGCGGCTGCCTAGTTGGCCTATGCCTAAGTCACCAAAACCAGTGTTCTACAATCCCCACTAAATCATTACCATAGCTTAACCTCTTCATTCACAATGAAATGCAAAACAGTGTACCTCAACCCCTCAAAACAAATTTACTCTCAAACTAATTCTTATTCTAAAAGCAATCACCAAACAGCTCCTTATATAACTCCTCATATTAATACCTCTCAAATCCTTAATCCACCTAACCTTCTACCAACAGCCACTATTAAGTAATCTTAAAACTGGTGACTAGTCAGAAATTCTCCTTAATGTTTCCTACTCCCACTATAATATAGCCCCATCCCTCTTCACAACTCAAATCATTCACCTTTTCAAAAATTAGCAAACTACACAAAAAGTACAAAGAACCAAATTACATCTAAGACCTAAAACCAGACACAAATGGCCTAACACATACTTCCCCGTCCACCAGCACCTTTACCTATGTGGGGACATACATCCAAACCCAAGTCCCAACAACCAAGTATACTATACTCATCACCTGTACTCTCCACAAAAAAGTACTACTGGCCTGAACATGCATGCTGCTAATCTGAGAAGTATAATCAATAAATTGGCCAATGTCATGCCTGAATATTACAACACTACCTTGATATCGTAGTAACCATTGAAATATGGAAAAAGCAAGAAATTAAAGATGAGAGCATTCTACCCACAAGGTATGACATATTAAGATTAAACAGGACTAGAAAAAAGGTGGAGGTGTTGCAATCATCTTTACAACTAACAATAATCTCTTCTTCCTTGCATCCACTTAGCATCACTACAATCAAAAATGCTGAGATCCTAAAAGCATCTCTTAAACTAAACTAACACAAGAGTGTGTGGATTTTAGGAATTCATATATCCCATGGTAAATACAGACACACTCTTGAAGAAACTCTCTCTTGGGTCTGATCAACCATCCTACAAGAGACCATAATAATGTGTGCTCTCAATATTGGTTGACTAATTATATATAATAAACAAGCACAAAGATAACCACCAACAACCAGGTACCTGTGTCCAGATAAGCACAAATTCCGAACAACAGAAAATAAAAAACAGACTCAGGCAAGGCTTCAGTTTCCAGTACAAAATTCACATTTAATATAAAATCACAAGCGCTTTCACAAGATGCTTCCTCAGGTGTTGTTCTTCTTTCGGCTGCTCCCATTAGGGGTCGCCACAGCGGATCATCTGTTTCCATTTCTTCCTGTCCTCTGCATCTTGCTCTGCCACACCAACCACCTGCATGTCCTCTTTCACCACATCCATAAACCTTATCTTAGGCCTTCTTCTTTTCCTGTTACCTGGCAGCTTTATCCTTATCATCTTTTTCCCAATATACTCTGCATCCCTCCTCAGCACATGTCCAAACCAATGTAATCTTGCCTCTCTGGCTTTGTCTCCAAACGTTCCAACCTGGGCTGACCCTCTAATATACTTATTCCTAATCCTGTCCACCCTCATCACACCCAGTGCAAATCTTAACATCTTTACCTCTGCCACATCCAGCTCTGACTCCTGCCTTTTTGTCAATGCCACTGTCTCCAACCCATATAACTTAGCTGGTCTCACTACCATCTTGTAGACCTCTTTCACTCTTACTGGTACTTATCTGTCACAAATGACTCCTGACACTCTTCTCCACCCACTCCATCCTGCCTGTACTCTCTTCTTCACCTCTCTTCCACACTCACCATTACTCTGAACTGTTGATCCCAAGTATTTAAACTCATCTAACTTTGTCACCTCTACTCCCTGCATCCTCACCATTCTTCTATCCTCCCTCTCATTCACACACATATGTTCTGTCTTAGACCTGCTGACCTTCATTCCTCTTCTCTCTAGAGCATATCTCCACCTCTCCAGGGTCTCCTCCATGTTTCCTACTCTCACTACAGATCGCAGTGTCATCTGCAGACATCATAGTCCACGGGGACTCCTGTCTGATCTCGTCTGTCAACCTGTCCATCACCATTGCAAATAAGAAAAGGCTCAGAGCTAATCCTTGATGTAATCTCACCTCCAACTTAAATGCATCTGTCACTCCTACCGCAGGCCTCACTGCTGCCACACTACCCTCGTACATATCCTGTACCACTCTTACATACTTCTCTGACACTCTCGACTTCCTCATACAATACCACAACTTCTCTCTAGGCACCCTGTCATAATGCTTTCTCGCTAGGCACCCTGTCATATGCTTTCTCTAAGTCCACAAAGACACAATGCATCTCCTTCTGACCTTCTCTGTACTTCTCCATCAACACTCTTGGAGCAAATATCGCATCTGTAGTGCTCTTTCCTGGCATGAAACCGTACTGCTGATCAGTAATCATCATCTCTCTTCTTAACCTAGCTTCCACTACTCTTTCCCGTAACTTCATGCTGTGACTGATCAATTTGCTTCCTCAGGTGTTAATAAAGACAAACATTCATCTCCTTTATATATTAGCCTAAACATTGTCACATGATAATGAAACATTGTCACATGATCCTAAAAAAATCACCTGCTCTTAAAATCACGTCATTTCTCCTAAGTGACACTAAAAGTATAGTGTCTCAAATTCAACAGTAGATATATATATATATATATATATATATGTGTGTGTGTGTGTGTGTGTGTGTGAAAGAATGTATAAGCTTCATATATATCATGAAAATATACTTTTTAAAACTATACACAAGTACAAAAATATAGAAAATATATATATAAAACTCATAACATTTAGAAAATAAAACATAGAGCACATGGCATAAGAACCAGTGAACCAATGAGCCCTTTGCTAACATGCAAATATTTTACATAATTATACATACACTATAATCATCTAAAAAGAGGTCTGGACCTTAATTTAGGTCTAAGTGGTACATGCTCATTTAATCCATGTCCTGCATTACCTCTCAGACTAACTATCCATTTGGCCTCTAATTCCTCAGTCAAGTTACGAATATCTCCACCTCTTCTATTCTCAAAGGTCCTGGCAATGGCCATAAATTTAAATGTGTGCGGGACTAGTATTAATAACATGTTTGGTGAAAGCATTCAATTTATTCCTTTTGTTTATATGATATATGTGTTCACGCATTCTCTCCTTCAAAGTTCTATCAGTTTTTCCTATATAGAACTTTCTACATTCCAGGAAATGCACTAAATAAACAATCCCTGGGATTCAGCAAGCTCTGCACAGCATTCAGGAATAGTGCAAGAGCTACTGGAGGCAATATGGCGGTTGCAGCTGTTGTATACTAACATATCCAGATTTAAAATTATCCCGCTGAATAGCAACAGATGTTTGTTGTTGTGGCTGCGCCTGCAACGGAGATACTTGATGTAATCCAAAGTTACTTTGACGAATACCTAACGTTGAATTGTTGGACCCTGTAGGCAAAGCATCTATTCACCAATTTTAATGGTAAAATCTACAAGTGACACGACATTGGATGTACCAAGTAGGTCACCTGTAACGGCAATCAGTATATATGGCAATGGCAGAAGTCCATCATCTAATGTTAATAATCCTTGTTTAAAATTTATTACCACATTCACTTGTGGCAGTCATCTAGTAATAGGTATACTTAAGAAAAATTGGGAATTGTTTAGATCGTCCCCGCTGTTATGGGAAAGACTGGGTGACAGACCTTATACAATCTTTAGAAGGGGTAGGAATTTAAAGAATATTTTTGAATCAGTAAACACTCAGATCACAAAGATAACTGGAATGTTCAAATGTGAAGCATGTAATTATTGTAAGTTCATGATCAATTCTAACAACTTTGTTGTTAATAACTCGAAATATCAAGTGCGATCAAAGTTTAATTGTAACTCCAAGTTTATAGTGTATCTTGCAAAGTGTAGACAGTATAATGCTTTCTACATTGGAAAAACAGAGCGTAAACTACGAGAAAGAGTTTACAAACACCAGTATGCAATTAACAAAAGTAAATTAGACAATGCATTAGCAAACCATGTACTATGTTTTCCTGGCCATAGTTTTTTATATATGACCATTGACCAGGTCAACATATCTCCAAGAGGGGGCCCTTTACGAATTCTTTTAGAAGAGTTGGAATTAGCATGGCAAATCAGGTTAGATGCACATAGTTTCCCAGGGCTAAATATGTGTTCAGTAACCTGTATTTTGAAAAACAAAAATATGCGCAGATAGCATATAAAATGTTTACATAGTTCTTTATATATATAATTTTTTATATATAGAAATACGTTAATGGGTTATTATAAAATACTTTCATCATTTCATTATATTAAAGGCAGGTGATGTTTTTTTTAAATACATAGAGAAAATAAATTTATATTGTAACGTGTTTTATATGCATAAATATTTATGAAACATGCCTTATGTAAATATATTACATGTTATATATTTTATTATGAATATATTGTGTATATAACATGTAAGATTTAAATAACTTTTGTTTTAAAGTGTTTGATAGTTTGAGTGGTTTTATTGTTACTGCAACTTTAAATCTTACAATCACAGTATTGGTGCTGTGACGTTAGCAGAACAGAACACCAATTTAAATTTGCGGGAATTTTGAAATTACAAGGTCTTCTGAAGAAGTTTGTTTTAGTACAAACGAAAAGTATTTATTTATGACTTTTGCTTAAAGCGTTGTATAATCAGTTTACACAGTAAATATTTCTGTTAAAGTTCGACTTTGCAAGCTGTCATTTGTTCTGTTTACCAGTTTTGTTTGCGTATTAGTTTTTTTTGAGTATGTCATGTGAAACAGCAGGATATGGCCATTCTGTCACGTCGAAAGATGCAGAAGCATGGGATCCTCAGCCACCATAGTACCAAGGTGCAGGACCATTTACACAGACCCATCAGCAAGTGTCTGCAGCTCCCCCTCCAGAATGGCATAATTGTGCAAGAATATGCAGGCTGCAGACCACAATACTGGACACAGCTTCATTCATCTTGTATTCTCCAGGAAATGACTGCAAGCAAATAAGTATATCTCTCAGTAGTTTATGACATAATACATCACAGTGTAAAACAGTACATATGTCTGAATATCTCTGCTAACACCAAAACCATGAAACAGAAGCAGCACATTGTGACTCCATATTGGCAACCTATCTACAGATATCCTGCAGAAACAGGTTGTTAGCTGTAGATGTAGAACACAAATGCCTGCACTGGAGTACAACCTAACTGGAATGGATTCACACATTCCATACAGAAGGTCATACTGGGCATGCTCCCACACTTAAAGAAATGAAACCCTTGTCTGACAACAAAATACAGAAGGGTCATACTGGGCATGCTCCCACACTTAACAGAAATGAAGCCTATGTCTGGCAACAACAGTGGACTATACATATCTGTCAGTTGCAGATGTCTGTGCACACACACACACACACACACACACACCACTTTGCACACCATTCATGCTTTGCATACACATCAGATAGGAATACACACATATATGCAAGGACAACCCACTATAATAGGCCAAGCATACACAAACAGAGATGTGGTTGGCAGAGACATACAGTGACAAAGAGCTTCCCATCATGAGGCCTGTCCTACCCACCACACATCCAATTAGCCAATATCACATGATGTGCCAATGTCTATCGCTGTAGATATTTTCTTCTGGTAGCCCTCAGCACTATAGTGTCTGTCGTGCTTGTGATAAATGTGTAACATGACAGTACAAGTCATTGTTCATCTAGCAGTTGTATACACAGTCCTGTCAAATGTAAAGTTGTGTGTGACTGAGTGTTGTGTGTGTTTCCAGAGGAATGGATTATGGCCCATTCACACACACTACTCTCCCCATTGCCCTAGTTTAGCTAGTCTGCTGTCAGTTACCTTGAAATACCCCTTTGGAGAAGGACCATCCCTATAAGCTCTGTGGTATGTGCAATAACTGCGTAATGCTATAGTGTGATGTACTAGCTAGGTAGCAGTTCTAATCCCAAACATGGTAACTGTGAAACTCTCTGTGTAGGGAGCAATGACTTTTGAGGCCATTTAGAGACACTACACCTCCCATTGCCCTACTTTAGCAAGGCTGCTGATGTCATTCACCTTGAAATACACCTTTGGATAAAAGCTAGTCCTATAAGCTCTGTTGCTCATGCAATAACTGCGTAATTCTATAGTGTGATGTATTAGTTAGGTAGGAGTTCTAATCCAGACATGGCAACTGCAAAACTTTGTGTGTAGAGATTAATGATTTTTAGGCTATTCACAGTCACAACACCTCCAATAGCACCACTTTACCAAGCCTGCTGATGCCACATACCTTGAAATACACCTTTGGATAAGGGCTAGCCCTATAAGCTCTGTAGCACATGTAATAACTGAGTAATGCTATAGTGTGATGTAATAGTTAGGTAGGAATTCTAATCCCAGACATGACAACTGTGAAACTGTGTGTGTGTGTGTGTGTGTGTGTGTGTGTGTGTGTGTGTGTGTGTGTGTGTGTGTGTGTGTGTGTGCGTGTGTGCGTGTGTGTGTGTGTGTGTGTGTGTGTGTGTGTGTGTGTGTGTGTGTGTGTGTGTGTGTGTATGTTTGTGTGTGTAGGGAGCAATGCTTTTGAGGCCATTCATGGACACTACACCTCACATTACCCTACTTTAGCAAGGCTGGTGATGTCATTCACCTTGAAATACATCTTTGGATAAGAGTTAGCCCTATAAACTCTGTGGTGCATGCGATAACTGTGTAATGCTATTGTGTGATGTACTACATAGGTAGAAGTTCTAATCCCAAACATGGCAACTGTGAAACTCTGTGTGTGTTTGTGTGTATGGAGCAATGATTTTGAGGCCATTCATAAACACTACACCTCCCATTACCCTACTTTAGCAAGGCTACTGATGTCATTCACCTTGAAATATACCTTTGGATAAGGGCTAGCCCTATAAACTCCGTGGTGTGTGCAAAAACTGCATAATGCTATAATGTGATGTTCTAGTTAGGTAGGAGTTCTAAACCCAGATGTGGTAACTGTGAAACTCTGTGTCTAGAGATTAATTATTTTTAGGCTGTTCACAGTCACAACCCCTCCCATAGCCCCACTTTACCAAGCCTGCTGATGTCATCCACCTTGAAATACACCTTTGGACAAAGGCTTTCCCTATAAGCTGCATGACGCATGCAATATCTGCATAATGTTGCAGTGTAACTTACTAATCAGGTAGGAGTTCTAATCTCAGACATGGCAACTGTGGGTGTGTTTGTAGAGATTAAGGATTTTTAGGATATTCACAGTCACAACACCTCCCATAGCCCCACTTTACCAAGCCTGCTGTCATCCACCTTGAAATATACCTTTAGACAAGAGTAAGCCCTATAGTTTGTGTGGCACATGCAATAACTGCATAATGCTATAGTGTAATGTACTAATCAGGTAGGTGTTTTACTCTCAGACATGGAAACTGTGTGTGCGTTTGTGTGTAGAGATTAATGATTTTTAAGCTATTCACAGTCACAACACCTCCCATAGCCCCACTTTACCAAGCCTGCTGATGTCATTCACCTTAAAATACACCTTTGGAGAAAGGTTACAATCTACATGGCGCATGCAATAACTGCATAATGCTGTAGTGTAACGTACTAGTCAGGTAGGAGTTCTAATCCCTGACATGGCAACTGTGAAACTGTAAGTGTGCAGAGAGTGTAATGATTCTGATGCCAGTCACAGTCACAACACCTCCCATTGCCCTACTTTACCAAGCCTGCTGATGTCATTCCCCTTCAAATACACCTTTGGACAAGGGCAAATCCTATAAGGTTCATGGTGCGTGCTGTAAGTGCATAGCAATGTAGTAGCAGTTGATACTTAGCTATGGGTTTGAATCTCATCTGTGTCATGTGTTTATATGGGTACATATGTATGTGTGTACATCAATGATTTTGGCCCCATTTATAGCCAGTGCACATCTCAGAGTCTGACTTTAGCAGTCCTGCAGATAGCATCCACCTTACAAGTATCTGTTGTGAAACACAAACTACATCAAGACAGTGGTGAATGTGGCAAATGGGTAACATAATGACCTGTAAAGGTTGTTAGATAGTGGTTTGAACCCCACCACTAGCAAATGGGAATGTGTGATTAGGGTGAAATAAGTTTTTTAAACTCTCACTGACTACGCCACCCAACGTTAGTATTTACAAGAGCTGGTGATGTTCCTCACCATAGAAGTACCTTGGGACAACATACACCTAATACGTTTCATGGCATTTGCAATAAATGTGGTACACTATAATAGCAATGCATAACTAGGTAGGGGTTTGAATCTCAGTACTGGCAACTGTGTGTGGGGGGTCTGTCATCAGTATCTGGTGTGGAGATTGCTGTGCTTGTGTAATGAGAGGAGGCATTGTAGGGTGGGCTTTGCTAAATTATTATATTGAGGACCTACTATATTTCACAATGTCCACCTTACAAGAACAGCAGATGTCAAACAGTAGAGAGGCTGGTGTACACAATCCATAGCCCCACATATGACATAATGGATTGGTGAGCAATATGGGTAACCTTTGTAGTATTCAGAGAATACTCTCCACCCTTGTGCCCTACACAAACTCACTTGGCTCTTGCTGTATTACACCCTTCCTTTCTTACTTTGTCTCTGTCATACTGTCTCTCTGTCTCTCTCTCTCTCCCTCTCTGGTGGATGTGGAAAAGTACAAGTGTTTTGCATAGGCAGCAGCTTGACTATTGTAAGGAATGCTCATGATCAGCTAATTGCGCTTGACTATTGTAAGGAATTCTCATGATCAGCTGATGGCCTATGCACGAATAGCAGTCCCACACTCGCTAATTGCACGTGGAACAGCTGTGGTAGCATTCCATAGCCAACTGTTTGGAAACACACTCATATAACTAAGCACTTCATGTGGGTGTGGGCTCTTTTCCTTCACTGTGAGCAATACTGCATGTGGGTGGTTGACAAACAGCATCACAGAGAGTATTTGGAAATACCTTTACAACACACACTGTGGAGACAGGCCAACAAACAGGAGGGGGGAGTTCCAGACATGGGGACAGAATGTAAGCAATGCTGTTCTACATTTTAAGTAATGTTGGTTTAACAGGGTTTATTTAGATATGGCCGTTCTACATGATTTGAAGTCTGGCATGACAGCACTATGTGGGTGAGGAAAGTCTCACCTGTAGGGCTGTCTGCAGATTGTCCAGAGTTTGGAGTCTTACATGTGTTTTGTTACTCACACATTTCCTATCTGTAGATATGCAGTAGCATACTCTGATGATTGCAGTCATTACATGCTGACATCCATGTCAGTTACTGACTTTATATCCCTGGAAGACATTTGACACAACAAATCCTTGTACACCAGGTAATGTTCAGATTATCACAGTAATATGTCAATACTGGTGCTGTGTTTGTGCCTCTGTCCACCATGTCTGTCACCTTTTTCCATATGTCATGCAATAAGAGGTGCATATCTACTGTACATCATTATTTACTGAAATCATACCTGGTAACAAGTTAGTGAGATAGAGTGCTAGACATGTTATGTATAGCAGCCCTCATATTTCAGTACAGAACCTGGACATTCTGTTGTAGTGTGTACAGTACTGAGGT